>NC_048298.1:342774101-342945287 GCF_013100865.1 Trachemys scripta elegans | reverse complement strand
GGAGTCTGGCTCATTTCCTATCAGCGGCATTGAGTAGTAAGCATCATTGAGCTTTGAATTTCCTGTGTTCCTTTCAACCTGCCCAGACCCAAAATGTGAAACCCAGGATGTGACAAGGACACAGAATGAGTCCCACACAAATATTATCTTGCAGGGGACTCTAGAGAAATTTGTAGATTATATGGCCAGGAGAGACCATTGTGATCATCTGCTCTGACCTCCTGTTTCGCACAGGCCATAGTACTGCCCTGGATGAATTCCTGTTTGAACTAAAGCAGAGCTTTGAGAAAAACATCCTATCTTGACTGAAACATGGCCAGTGATGGAGACACACCACAATCCTTGCTAAATTGTTCCAATGGTCAATTACCTTCAGTGTTAAACATTTCCACTTCGTCTCCAGTCTCAATTTGTCTGCCTTCAATGCCCAGCCACCAACTCTTCTTCAACCTTTGCCTGATAGACTTAAGAGCACACTCTTATCAAGTTTCTGTTCCCCATTATAAGTGCTGATAGAATGCAATCACGTCACGCCATAATCCTCTCCTCGTTAAGAGATTGAGCTCATTGAGTTCCTGGGGCAGCCTTCCATTGGCCCCCGAGAAACTTCTGTCTCTTGCACAGATGAGCTTTACCCCTGCTTTCCAGAGTCCCATTGTCCCAGAGAAATGCAGTTGCTGGAACTTTAGGGTCTGTGAGGACCTAGGCCATTGAATGCAATGATGATGAGGACCAAGGCCTTGAATTTGACTTGATGTTCTCTGGGAAGCCAGTGTGGAGCACGGAGGACAGGTCTGATATGCTCGCAGTAGCCTGTGTTGCTGAAGAGACTCTCTGCAGCCTTCAGTACCAGTTCAAGTTTCATAAGCAGTGAAGGTGTCATGTCCAGGTATATTGCATTGATACAGTCCAGACAGGAGTGACTAAGGTCTATATGACTGAGGCCAGGTCATCATCCACTAGGTTGGGACAGAGATGGTAGAAAGCACTACTCACAGACATTGCTATGAGAGAGCACAGCATCAGCAAGGCATCCAAGAGCCCCCCTAGACTATGGACTGAATGACCCAATTGTGGGTGTGACCCTTCAGCCAAAGGAGGCTGCATCGTAGCTGCCAACTCTTCAAAATGCTTTGCTCTGCCCACCAGCATCACCTCTGTTTTGCTTGGCTTCAGCTTCAGCCAGCTGGTCCTTCCAAGAACTGGACCATCCTGGTGATAGTGATGTGGTCATGTGGGAAAGATAGGAGGAGCTCAGTGTCACTCGCATATTGCTGGCATTTGAGTCTATGTCATATGATCAGTTCCCGTAGTGGCTGCATGGAGATGTTGAAAAGCCCCAGAGGGAGAACTGATCCTTGTGGGACTCCAGCCACGAGGGGTCTAGTGCTGGAGGTGCAGTTTCCCATCTCCGCTACTTAGGTGCATCCCTCCAAGAAGGATTCAAACCATTTTTAATCTTCCAGCTTTTTTTCTGCATTTTCACCCATTAATTCCAGCACAGCATGGCTGCTCATGGTCACATTATTGTAGCCAACATATATCTGCTGGTTCCACCCAGGATGAACCCCATCATTTATGGGGTCAGAAACAAAGAGATCCGTGAAAGGGTCCTCAGGGTCTTCTAAACCAGGGGCTTTCAAGCTATTTCAAGGTGGATAGAAATCTGGCTAGATCGTCAGGCTCAACGGGTAGTGATCAATGGCTCCATGTCTAGTTGGCAGCCCGTTTCAAGCGGAGTGCCCCAAGGGTCGGTCCTGGGGCTGGTTTTGTTCAATATCTTCATTAATGATCTGGACAATGGGATGGATTGCACCCTCAGCAAGTTTGCATATGACACTAAACTGGGAGGAGTGGTAGATATGCTGGAATGTAGGGATAGGATACAGAAGGACCTAGACAAATTAGAGAATTGAGCCAAAAGAAATCTGATGAGGTACAACAAGGACAAGTGCAGAGTTCTGCACTTAGGACGTAAGAATCCCATGCACTGTTACAGGCTGCAGACCGACTGGCTAAATGGCAGTTCTGCAGAAAAGGACCTAGGGGTCACAGTGGATGAGAAGCTGGATATGAGTCAACAGTGTGCTCTTGTTGCCAAGAAGGCTAACGGCATTTTGGGCTGTATAAGTAGGAGCATTGCCAGGAGATTGAGGGACATGATCATTCCCCTCTATTCAGCATTGGTGAGGCCTCATGTAGAGTACTGTGTCCATTTTGGGCCCCACACTAAAAGGAGGAAATGAAAAATTGGAAAGAGCCCAGCGGAGGGCAACAAAAATGATTAGGGGGCTGGAGCACATGATTTATGAGGAGAGGCTGAGGGAACTGGGATTGTTTATCCCGCAGAAGAGAAGAATGAGGGGGGATTTGATAGCTGCTTTCAACTACCTGAAAGGGGGTTCCAAAGAGGATGGATCTAGACTGTTCTCAGTGGTAGCAAGTGACAGGACAATGAGTAATGGTCTCAAGTTGTGGTGGGGGAGGTTTAGGTTGGATATTAGGAAAACCTTTTTCCCATTGCTTCTTGTCCTATCCTCAGAGGTTAAAAAGAGCATTTTTTCTCCCTCCTTGTAGCAACCTTTATGTACTTGAAAACTGTTATCATGTCCCCTCTCCGTCTTCTCTTCTCCAGACTAAACAAACCCAATTTTTTCAATCTTTCCTCAATGGTCATATTTTCTAGACCTTTAATCATTTTTGTTGCTCTTCTCTGGACTTTCTCCAATTTGTCCACATCTTTACTGAAATGTGGCACCCAGAACTGGACAAAATACTCCAGCTGAGGCCTAATCAGTGCGGAGTAGAGTGGAAGAATTACTTATCGTGTCATGCTTGCAGTACTCCTACTTATACAGCCCAGAATGATATTTGCTTTTTTTGCAACAGTGTTACACTGTTGACTCATATTTAGTTTGTGATCCACTATGACCCCCAGATCCCTTTCCGCAGTACTCCTTCCTACGCAGTCATTTCCCATTTTGTACGTGTGCAACTTATTGTTCCTTCCTAAGTGGAGTAATTTGAATTTTTCCTTATTGAATTTCATCCTATTTATTTCAGACCATTTCTCCAGTTTATCCAGATCATTTTGAATTTTAATCCTGTCCTCCATGATACCATCCCCTACATTAATTTATCAAGCTCAGACTTGAAGCCAGTCATGGATAGTTCTCTGAAAACATCCACTCAATGTGCAGAGACAGTCAAATAAGCACACAGAATGTTGGGAATCATTAAGAAGGGATTTCCGGGTGGAAATGGCAAGCGATACCGATGTTCTAGGCCAGTGGAAAGTGAAAGCCGTGTTGTGCTTCAGGCCCAGACAAGCGTGTTTATTAGCCCTGCTGCTCAGCAATGTGAGGTGGGTTTCCACAGCGGGGGCTGACTGAGCCGTGTGGATTCCTAGCCTTTCTGGCCCTGATGTCACCTGTATGTGTTATGCTTATAAGAAGCACACAGGATCTTTTTTCATGGGAAAAAGCAATATGCCGCGTTTATTGGAGATACAACAATTAGCATAAGCATTCAATCACACACACACACACACACACACACACACTGTCCCACCAGTCGATGTTATAGTTACCAGTCCAGAGTCCGGAGCAACTTAGTGGAGGCCTTGCAGCAAAAGCCTGAGGATGTACTAGGGAGGCAGCCAGGCCAAGAAAAGGCAGCAGGTCCAACCCCCTTGCCAGTGATGAGTCACCATTTCAAACTGCAGTATGAATTGGCCACTCATCATCGGCCAGGAGGTTGGACCTGCTGCCTCTTCCTTCCCTGGCTGCCTCCCCACAGCCCTAATACCTCTTCCAGCCCTGACAGCAAAGTCCCTGCCTGGGGGTTTGCCAGGCTGGAACTGCCCCAGCTCCTTCTGCCCTTCCCCAACTCTGCACTGTCCAAGGTACTCTTTACTCTTTCAGACGGCCAGGTCCACCTCTCTCCAAGGCTGGAAAGAGACTGGCAGCATTCTGGCCCTGCAGCCTTTTTATAGGGCCCAGCCTGGCCCTGATTGGCTTCCTCCCAGACTTTTCCTTATTGGCTCTCAGCCCCAGCCCTAGCCCTCTCCAAGGGGTGGCTTTTAACCTTTTCTGAGCTGTAGCAGGATGACAACCCCACTACACCCCTCACCCTCAAGATCGCCACCCCTGGGAGTAGGGGGTTTCCTCACCTGAGCTAGTCAGACATGCACCTCCAGAGTCGCTTCTGATTCCTCCAGCTGCTTATGCAGACGGGTCTCCTCCTTTATGATGCCCGCATTTTCCACCATGTGTTGTAGGGCTGGGCACTCACCGCCATGGCAGCTACTGCTGGTCAGTCCGGGAATTAGCTCATCCAGCTCAGGTGCACCCTCCTATGGCCAGTTTCTCCCCTGTCTATACATGCCTCTCTGCAGTCCCTTTATCTTCTCCAGTTCAGGCCCCGTGTCCCTTCTGGACCATGGTACCCCTTACCTTGGGATGCTCCCCCACAGCACTGTCCCCATACTCTGGGTCTCCCCTCCTCAGGGGAACCCCAACCCCCTATATCCACTTTGCATCAGTGGCTACTGCTAGTCATCATGTAGCCCCTTCTCTCAGGGGCAAACTACAGTCTGAAATTGCCACTCATCACTGGCAAGAGGGTTGGACCTGCTACTTTTTCTTGGCCTGGATGCCTCCCTAGTATCTCCTCAGGCCTTTGCTGCAAAGCCTTAGCCTGGGAGGTCACCAGGCCAGAGCTCCCCAGCTCAGCCTGCCCTTTCCCAGTACTGCTCTGCCCAAGGTACCCTGTCTCTACCAGGCAGCTAGATCCTTCTTGATCCACTGCTGGAGCAAGACTCACTTCCTTTTCCCTAGGAGCCCTTCTTATATTGGCCCTGCCAGGACTTAATTGGCTGCCTCAAGCTTGCTCATGATTGGCTCTCCTGGGCAGCCCTTTCCCAGGCTGTTTTTAACCCATTCCAAACTGGAGCGGGGTGACTGCCCCACTACTCCCCCCTCTCAATATCCCATGCCAAGGGGTAGGGGGGTCCTCTAGCCTGTGCAACCCAGAGATGTCCTTCCAGTCGCATTCACTTCTCTTCAGTTTCCTTCCACTTCAGGACCAGGTCTTCCTTCACCTTGTGGGCTTTCTGCAGCTCCACTTCCACTGTCCAGCGGGCCTGTTCTGTGGCTGTCAGGGTCTGGGTTCCCATTGTAGCCTGCTCCCTCACAGTCTGGATCTTGACCTCTCACTTGGCCCACTCCATCTGAGTCCCCTTTTCTGCCACTTCACGCTGGTGGCTCAGGCCAGTCTACCACCTTCACTGCCATGTTGACCATGCTCATAGAATCATAGAATATCAGGGTTGGAAGGGACCTGAGGAGGTCATCTAGTCCAACCACCTGCTCAAAGCAGGACCAATCCCCAACTAAATCATCCCAGCCAGGGCTTTGTCAAGCCTGACCTTAAAAACCTCTAAGGAAGGAGATTCCACCACCTCCCTAGGTAACCCATTCCCATGTTTCACCACCTTTCTAGTGAAAAAGTTTTTCCTAATATCCAACCTAAACCTCCTCCATATCTTTGCCCCATCTGGGTCCCCAGGCATCTCCTTCTTCAGCCACCCTCACCTGAGGGGGCAGTGCCTCTTAATTTGGCCCCGCTTGTGGCATCCAAAGTAGATTCCTTGCCCCTTTGTTGCCTTGGGCCTCTAACAGTCTGTCTTGGGTCTCCCCTTCTCACTGGGGTTCAACTGGACCCTCCACCTTGGGCCTGGGCACTCCCTCTGCAGGTGTCTGCATTGCCCACAGGCCCAACATGTCCATTGTCCCCTGGGTTTTCTCACCCAGAGGGCCTTCCCAGTGCCATGTCCCTTCCCCTGCTCTGGGCGAGGCTTCTTTCCCCCATCCCAGGAGGGACAATCTCTCCTTAAATGTCCACACCTCCTGCAGGTGTAACAAGCCCTGCACTACACCACTGGCCTCCTGGCCCTGCTGCGGGGCTTTTCACACCACTCTCTGTGATCTCTCCTGGATTCCTTCCTTAGGAGTCTTACAAGGGTCAGCTGTTCATTAAGCAGCTGCCCCATCTGTTCCTGAAGGGTCCAATACATCTCCCATTGTCCCTCCTGGATCACCTGTAGCAGGGGCTCTAGACTTCCCCGCTGCTCATCAGTCCAATTTCGCTGGGGCACCAATGCTGGAGTCCAGCCACGGATGGCATAAGAGCCCTCTGCAAAAAAACCCTCTACATAGGCCCCTGATTGCCCCTCCTTGCTCCAAGATGCCAGAACATTTTAGTACCAGAGCTGAGTGGTCTAATATTTATTTATTTTTCTTTCTTTTACATAGGAATTAGATACAGTTCTCAGTCATCTAATTGGTAAGTTATCTGCTAAAAAATACAGCTTTTGAGTGCCTATGTAGCCCCTTGAATCATGTTTAAAGTTGTCACCCTTACCAAAACCTTAAATGGCTCACTTGCAGCTGGGGGGTAGGGGGAGGAGGGACACGGCAATGATGCAGTGAGTGACTGGGTGGGGCCTTGGGGGGAAGAGGTAGAGCAGGGGTGGGGCCTTGTTGGAATAGGTGGGGGCAAGAGGTGGGATCTTGGGGGTCCAGTACAAGCAATTAGAAAGGTGTCAACTCAATGAGTTCTACATAGACCGATTCCCCAGTTTGTCACACTGACACTACACAGTAAGGTCAGGAAGTGGATTAATATCTCTCTGTCTGTCAAGTCAGGGATTCAAGGAGGAGGGCCCAGGACCATGTCAAAAGCCAGCTCTACAAGGAGCATGAGGAGAAAACTTTAGGTCCCTTTATGAGTAAAGAGCCGAAGCAGCCTGTCCCAGATCTGTTTGGTATTCATACCAAAAATGATGGGGTTTAGCATGGGGGGCACCAGGAGGCACACATTCATAAAGAGAACATGGAAATGCAGGGCCACATTGTGGCCAATCCGGTATGTGAGGACAGAGAACAGACCTGGGATGTAAAAGGCTAAAACGGCACAGAGGTGGGAGCCACAGGTCCCAAAAGTCTTTATCCGGGTGTCCTTTGTGGGGAGTCTGAAGATGGCCCTGAGAATCTGGATATAGGACACAGCTATAAAAAACACATCTAGACTGATCACCAGGATTGCCATAAAGAGGCCATAATAAATATTGATGCGGATGTCGGCGCAGGCCAGCTTCACCAAAGCTATGTGCTCGCAGCACGAGTGGGGGATGATGTTGGTTTTGCAATATGGCAACTGCCTTGCCAGCAAAGGACAGGGCAATACGAGCATGCAGCCACGCAGCACCACAGCCAGGCCAATATTGGCCACCACAGGATTTGTCAGGATGGCAGAATGTCTCAGGGGATCACAGATGGCCACGTAGCGATCAAAAGCCATGGCCACGAAGATCCCAGACTCCATCGCAAAAAAGCAGTGAATGAAGAACATTTGGATGAGGCAGGCATTGAATTCTACCTCCCTGGAATTGAACCAGAAGATGCTCAGTGTTTTTGGAATGGTGCATGTGCACAGGACCAGGTCAGTGACAGCCAGCATGCAGAGGAAATAGTTCATGGGCCCATGGAGGCTCAGCTCCGTCTTCACAATGAACAGGATAGTGAAGTTCCCCAAGATGGCTATGGTGTACATGGTGCAGAAGGGGATGGAGATCCAGACATGGGTCACCTCCAGGCCAGGAATGCCCATCAGGATGAAGGTGGAGGGGTTGGTGAAGTCAGTGGTGTTGGAATCTGACATGGAGTAGGGCAGAAGGTGTCCAACTCTGAGGCAGAACCGTGTCTCCTGCATGTACCGTATATTCCACTGGCTTCCTGTATGTACCCAGGCTCTAGGGTGATGGTTGCAGTACAAATGCCTGGATGGAAAGACAATGTTAATATGAGACACTACATGCACTATTGGAGGCTGTTCTCATGGGTGAAACTTTTTCATTATTCAGATAAAAGAATTATGAAAAACTTTGACACTTCTAATGTTAGACCCCTCAATAGAGACTCCCTACGGAATAGGGAGCAGGCAGATACCAGGCACAATGCTGGTATGTAATACTCTAAATGCTCTTTACTGATTACAAAAAAAACCATACTCACTCCATATTTACACCGCAAACATACTATACCAGGGTCCACAGGTCAGAATGGTCCCGCTGGCCAGTCAAGATTCCTTCCAATCATAAGATGCTGGGAGCCGGCTAGAAACTCATCTATATCCACATGAGCCTCTAGATCAATAAGTGACTCCCTTTTGCAGAAATCATAGGCAACCATTTATAGTCCATTCTGTCACATCATCTGTTCTTTGCTTTTGTATACTAGGCCTCCTATCCACACAATTTGAAAGAGACAAGAGACGCCATGGTCCAAGGCATGTCATTTCCTCCAATTCTTATACTATTTTATATCAGTCCAGCTGGTGCTGATTTTCCGTATTTTCCCGGAACATAATAAGATTGTTTTTGCACAAATAGTTCTAATAGTTCTTGATCTTAAGTTCTTGCTTTAGTTGCCAAGTCGCAACGCAGGTATTCATATCAAGCACGTGTCATCCATTACGGTCCTCAATGTCCTATATCATATTACATGGATATATGAATCACACTCTCTCTATATATACACACAAGAACATATGAATGGACATACTGGGTCAGACCAAAGGTCCATCTAGCCCACTATCCTGTCTGATCCCAGTGGCCAGTGCCAGTTGTCCCACAGGGAATGAACAGAACAGGTAATCATCAAGTGATCCATCCCCTGTCCCTCATTCTCAGCTTCAGGCACACAGAGCCTAGGCACACTATGTCTACTCATCCTGGCTAATAGCCATTGATGGACATATCCTCCATGAATTTATCTAGTTCTTTTTTGAACCCTCTTATACTCTTGGCCTTCACAACTTCCTCTGGCAAAAAGTTCCACAGGTTGACTTTGTGTTGTGTAAAAAAAACTGCTTCCTTTTATTTGTTTTAAACCTGATGCATATTAATTTCATTTGGTGACCCCTAGTTTTTGTGTTATGGGAAGTAATAAACAAAACTTCCTTATCTACTTTCTCTACACCAGTCATAATTTTATAGATCTCAATGATATCTCCCCTTAGCCATCTCTTTTCCAAGATGAAAATTCCCAGTTTTATTAATCTCTCCTCATATGGAAGCTGTTCCATACCCCTAATCATTTTTGTTGCTCTTTTCTGAACCTTTTCCTATTCCAATATATCTTTTTTGAGATGTGGAGACCACATCTGCACACAGTATTCAAGATATGGGTGTACCATGGATTTATACAGAGGCAATATGATATTTTCTGTCCTATTATCTATCCCTTTTCTAATTATTACCAACATTCTGTTTGATTTTTTGACTGCCGCTGCACATTGAGTGAATGTTTTCAGAGAGAAATAGACAATTCTTCTCCTTCTTTCCCCAATTTTAATATTTGACTATTGTGGACCAGAATGTTTATTTTTCCCAGCTCATCAGACTTAGATACATCTTTTGAATATTGCCTGATTTTTTCACTTTCATCAATCATTTTTTCCCATTATTCCCAAGGTATCCCCAAACCAAAGGACCAGTCCACATCTTTTGGTTCCCAAAGTATTTCCTTTTTAAATAATGATCTCTGTTACATTACATTTACATGACTCAATTGGGCCTTTTTCTGTCATACTTCCCCAAAATACTTGTTTTTCAGTGATTATCAAAAAAATACAGCCACTGCCTAAATCAAACACTCTTGTGCCATTAGAAGCTAATTATTGCATGGTACATTGTCCACTTGAATGGTACAAAAGACCTCCCTCTAGGGATCAAGTTAGTTGTGGGCACGCATATTTGTTTCATTCCCACTCTTCACAATGTTCCCTTAATTCTACTAATTTATAGACTCATAGAATCATAGAACTGGAAGGTACCTTGAGAGGTCATCAAGTCCAGTCCAGTGCACTCATGGCAGGACCAGCACAATCTAGAACATCCCTGTTTGTCTAACCTGCTCTTAAAAATCTCCAATGATGGAGATTCCACAACCTCCCTGGGCAATTTATTCCAGTGTCTGTCCACTCTGACAGTTAGGAAGTTTTTTCCTAATGTCCAAGCTAAATATCCCTTGCTGCAATTTAAGCCAATTGCTTCTTGTCCTATCATCAGAGGTTAAGGACAAAAATATTTCTCCCTCCTTCTTGTAACAACCTTTTAGGTATTTGAAAACTGTTATCATGTCCCCTCTCAATCTTCTCTTTTTCAGACTAAACAAACCCTGTTCTTTCAATCTTCCCTCATAGGTCATGCTTTCCAGACCCCTAATCATCCTTGTTGCTCTTCTATGGACTCTCAGAACTGCTGCTTAGCCAGTAGGTCCCTAGCCTCTAGCGGTGCATGGATTCTTCCATACTGGTGCAACGGATTCTTCCATCCCAAGTGCAAGACTTTGCACTTGTCCTCGTTGAACTTCATCAGATTTATTTTGGCCCAATTCTCCAATTTATCTAGGTTACTCTGGACTCTGTCCCTACCCTCCAGTGTTTCTACCTCTCCCCTAACATAGTGTCATCTGCAAACTTGCTGAGGGTGAAATCCATCCCATCATCCAGATAATTAATAAAGATGTTGATCAAAACTGGCCCCAGGACAGACCCCTTGTCACTTGATACCATCTGCCAATTAGACATCAAGCTGTTGATCACTATCTGTTGAGCCCAAGAATCTAGCTAGCTTTCTATCCACCTTATAGTCCATTCATCCAATCCATACTTTTTTAACTTGCTGGCAAGAATACTGTGGGAGACCGTATCAAACGCTTTGCTAAAGTCAAGATATATCACATCCACTGCTTTCCCCATATCCACAGATCCAGTTATCTCATCATAGAAGGCAATCAGGTTGGTCAGGCATTACTTGCCATTGGTGAATCCATGTTGACTGTTTCTGATCACCTTCCTTGCTCCAAGTGTTTCAAAATGGATCCACTTTGATCCATACCTCCATCTTAGAGGTGTTCCCATATGTATATCTGTGTACCCCTACATTTCCCCAAATATTCAAAAACATAAAAGGCAAAGCCCATATTTCCACCCCTTTTGAAATATGAAGATCCTCAATATTGAAGCCATGGCCATTATTTCATAGGAATAATGTCTGATGCTCTGGCCAAATTATTCTAAATACTTACACTAGCCTCTTCTATCTTTGCTCAACTCTGGTATTATTTTTTGTTCCTAAAATATAACGCACACAACACAATTCTTCTACTAAGCACAAAGTGCAAAGGAGAGCAAGCATAAGCAATAAGCCAATTACAAAAATGGTAGCACCATATCTACACTCCAAATCCAAGGTCCATACAGTATAATCTCTGTTGCAATTGGTCATTTCTCTATGTAAGATAAACTAAAATAAAAAGAAAGGAACATTATTTAAACTTTAGGCCATAACTTTAATTGTGATCTGTGGACCCACTTTCCCTTTTCCCCTTTGTTAATCTGCAGTACAGTAGGTGAAATTTTATTCATGATGGAAAATGATCCAACCCATCTAGACTCCAGAACATGATTTTTCTATATTAATTTCAAATACATTATTCAATCTCCGATTTTCCATAATTTACTGTCCTGAGCCACATGAGAATCCACGTAGTCTCTTGCTTTTCCAATGGCGTCAGTCAATTTAAACTCCATTTTCTTAAATTCTATCAGTAACTCCCTTATCCATTGAGTAATTGACACTTCTTCTGCTTCTTCTGCTTCTTCTCCTGGATATAATAAAGTATTCCACAATCTATTAGGCCTTCCAGAGAAAATTTGATAAGGCTGGTAGCCAGTAAGCAATTGATCACTACTCCGGATGGCTGCCAACTCCATTGACAATTTATTGTCCCAATCTTTGCCAGTTTCTTGCCCTACTTTGAGTAGAGCTTGTTTAATAGTTTGATGAATCCTTTCTACTGTTCATGATGATTGTGGATGCTAGGGGATATGTGGTCATTGCTTTATTCCTAAAGCTTTTCATAAACTTTTAGTATCTTCCCCTACAAAATGTGGCCCATTATCTGAATCAATTATTTTTGGAGTCCTACATCTACTAAAAACTACTGCTGGTATCTAGGTCGATGCAAGAATTTCTTTCTACATCAGGGTTAGGTTGATATAACCTCTCAGGTGTGTGTGGAGTTTTGGTTTTTTTTTGGGCTTTTTAAAAAAAAACACTTTTCAAATGCAAAGTTAGGTTACATTATCCAGGGCATAGCATGCAAGTGATGGTAGGTGATAATACTGCTCTATTCAGCACTGCTTAGGCCTCAGCTGGAATGTTGCATTATAGGAAGGATGTAGAGAAACCAGAAAGGATCCAGAGGCAAATAACAAAGATGATCCAAGGGATGGCAAATGAGGAAGCCAAAAGAACCATGTGTGTTTAGTTTGGAAAAAGAGGAGATTAAGGGGGGGCATGATAGTCTCAAACACTTGAAAGACTGCCCTAAAAAGGTGGAGGAACAATGTTCCCTCTTGCTGCAGAGCACAGGACAAGAGACAAAGGGTTCAAACTACAGCACAGCAGATTTAGATGAAATCTCAGGAAGAACTTCCTAACTGTAAGAAGCATAGGACAATGGAACAGATGCCTTAGAAGGTCGTTCGATCTTCTACGTTGGAGGTTTTCCAAAGGAGGTGGATATCTATCTTTCAGGGATGACTAAGACTCAACAAATCCTGCATATTGGTGGCAGTCAGATTAGATGACTCTTGTGTTCCCTTCTAACCCTATAGCTCTATGATTCTACAAAGTAAAATCCTAGTGTAGACCAGGTCTTAGTCAAACACAAGTTATGGAGCTCAATACAGGGGCAATTGGGTAAAATTTAATGATCTGTGTTAAACAGGAGGTCAGACTGGATGATCTAAAGGTTCGTTCTGATCTTTAACACTATGAATCTAGTGATAAAAAAAAGTAGATAAGGCATTTATATTTACACAAACAAGGGAGCATGCAATTACATTGAAAGTCTGAACATATAACACTGAGAAAAGAAAATTGTTTACATAATCCATATTTAATCTGTGGAACTCCTTGCCACCAATGTTATTGAAGCAAAGAGCTTAGCTGAATGGGATTCCAAAATGGATTGGTCATTGTTAGTGGTGCTGATGGCACCAACTTTAGTTAAGGCAGTTGGACAATTTCAATTAGGTGACTTCAATTCTCAGTTGCTTTTAAGATTGCCAAAATTTAACCATTTGGAGTGAGATTTCCCACACGGGGTGTCTACATCTGGCTAATTTTTTTTTTTTAAGTTTCAGGCATAAGAGTTCAACTGACTTCTCGAATGAAGCTGGAAGAGAAGGTGTCTAGCCCATGTTGAAAAATTCTTATAATTGTTCCAGTGTGGAGCCTGAGCACCTTCATGCTTTCCAGTAGATAAAAGACAGGTAACAGTCCCCCTTCCTCACCCTCATTAACCACCAGAGCCCTGAAATTCAAGAAGGAGAGGTGACAGTGTCTCTGCATTAACACATCGCTGGCTCCTGAGGTCTTTGCTCAGTTCTTACTCCAAGGTGAGTTTTACCTCGGTGTCTGAACAAACTATGGGCCACAGCCTCAGAACTTAGCCTTGCATTGTATGTCTACTAACACCTCTCACCCTGAAGGATCCACTGTGCCACTGAAATACAGCTGGAGGCCCTCAGCCATGGGGGCACAGCAAAGAGGGATATCTTGTCCCACGATACTGGAGCAAACTCATCACCTGTGGCAAGGACCCTGGGATGTTTAATCGCTGTGCAGAGTGGAAAGGACCACAAACTTACTCTCTATTCCATCATGCCCATGTTGCACTGGGTTTGTCTAGCAGGTGAGCTCCTCAGCAAAAGATGGGTACCTGTGAATCCTGAGATGGAAATGTCCTCTCTGGGAATAACATAAGAACATAAGAAAGGCCGTACTGGGTCAGACCAAAGGTCCATCTAGCCCGGTACCCTGTCTACCGACAGTGGCCAATGCCAGGTGCCCCAGAGGGAGTGAACCTAACAGGCAATGATCAAGTGATCTCTCTCCTGCCATCCATCTCCATCCTCTGACAGACAGAGGCTAGGGACACCATTCCTTACCTGTCCTGGCTAATAGCCATTAATGGACTTAACCACCATGAATTTATCCAGTTCTCTTTTAAACTCTGTTATAGTCCTAGCCTTCACAACCTCCTCAGGTAAGGAGTTCCACAAGTTAACTGTGCGCTGTGTGAAGAAGAACTTCCTTTTATTTGTTTTAAACCTGCTGCCTATTAATTTCATTTGGTGACCCCTAGTTCTTGTATTATGGGAATAAGTAAATAACTTTTCCTTATCCACTTTCTACACATCGCTCATGATTTTATATACTTCTATCATATCCCCCCTTAGTCTCCTCTTTTCCAAGCTGAAGAGTCCTAGCCACTTTAATCTCTCCTCGTATGGGACCCGTTCCAAACTCTTAATCATTTTAGTTGCCCTTTTCTGAACCTTTTCTAGTGCGAGTATATCTTTTTTGAGATAAGGATACCACATCAGTACGCAGTATTCGAGATGAGGGCGTACCATCGATTTATATAAGGGCAATAATATATTCTCAGTCTTATTCTCTATCCCCTTTTTAATGATTCCTAACATCCTGTTTGCTTTTTTGACTGCCTCTGCACACTGCGTGGACATTTTCAGAGAACTATCCACGATGACTCCAAGATCTTTTTCCTGACTTGTTGTAGCTAAATTAGCCCCCATCATATTGTATGTATATTTGGGGTTATTTTTTCCAATGTGCATTACTTTACATTTAGCCATATTAAATTTCATTTGCCATTTTGTTGCCCAATCACTTCGTTTTGTGAGATCTTTTTGAAGTTCTTCACAGTCTGCTTTGGACTTAACTATCTTTAGCAGTTTAGTATCATCTGCAAACTTTGCCACCTCACTGTTTACCCCTTTCTCCAGATCATTTATGAATAAGTTGAATAGGATCGGTCCGAGGACTGACCCTTGGGGAACACCACTAGTTACCTCTCTCTATTCTGAGAATTTACCATTAATTCCTACCCTTTGTTCCCTGTCTTTTCACCAGTTATCAGTCCATGAAAGGACCTTCCCTTTTATCCCATGGCAACTTAATTTACATAATAGCCTTTGGTGAGGGACCTTGTCAAAGGCTTTCTGGAAATCTAAGTACACTATGTCCACTGGATCACCCTTGTCCACATGTTTGTTGACCCCTTCAAAGAATTCTAATAGATTAGTAAGACACGATTTCCCTTTACAGAAACCATTTTGACTATTGCTCAACAGTTTATGTTTTTCTATGTGTCGGACAATTTTATTCTTAACTATTGTTTCGACTAATTTGCCCGGTACAGACGTTAGACTTACCGGTCTGTAATTGCCGGGATCACCTCTAGAGCCTTTTTTAAATATTGGCGATACATTACCTAACTTCCAGTCATTGGGTACAGAAGCCGATTTAAAGGACAGGCTACAAACCTTAGTTAACAGTTCCACAACTTCACATTTGAGTTCTTTCAGAACTCTTGGGTGAATGCCATCTGGTCCCGGTGACTTGTTAATGTTAAGTTTATCAATTAATTCCAAAACCTCCTCTCGTGACACTTCAATCCATGACAGTTCCTCAGATTTGTCACCTACAAAAGCCAGCTCAGGTTTGGGAATCTCCCTAACATCCTCAGCCGTGAAGACTGAAGCAAAGAATCCATTTAGTTTCTCCGCAATGACTTTATCGTCTTTAAGCGCTCCTTTTGTATCTCGATCATCAAGGGGCCCCACTGGTTGTTTAGCAAGCTTCCTGCTTCTGATGTACTTAAAAAACATTTTGTTATTACCTTTGGAGTTTTTGGCTAGCCGTTCTTCAAACTCCTCTTTGGCTTTTCTTATTACATTCTTGCACTTAATTTGGCAGCGTTTACGCTCCTTTCTATTTGCCTCACTAGGATTTGACTTCCACTTTTTAAAAGAAATCTTTTTATCTCTCACTGCTTCTTTTACATGGTTGTTAAGCCACGGTGGCTCTTTTTTAGTTCTTTTACTGTGTTTCTTAATTTGGGGTATACATTGAAGTTGGGCCTCTATTATGGTGTCTTTAAAAAGCGCCCATGCAGCTTGCAGGGATTTCATATTAGTCACTTTACCTTTTAACTTCTGTTTAACTAACCCCCTCATTTTTGCATAGTTCCCCCTTTTGAAATTAAATGCCACAGTGTTGGACTGTTGAGATGTTCTTCCCACCACAGGGATGTTGAACGCTATTGTATTATGGTCACTATTTCCAAGAGGTCCTGTTATAGTTACCTCTTGGACCAGCTCCTGCGCTCCACTCAGGACTAAATCTAGAGTTGCCTCTCCCCTTGTGGGTTCCCGTACCAGCTGCTCCATGAAGCAGTCATTTAAAGTATCGAGAAATTTTATCTCTGCATTTCATCCTGAAGTGAAATGTTCGCAGTCAACATGGGGATAATTGAAATCCCCCACTATTATTGAGTTCTTAATTTTGATAGCCTCTCTAATTTCCCTTAGCATTTCATCATCACTATCACCGTCCTGGTCAGGTGGTCGATAATAGATCCCTAATGTTATATTCTTATTAGAGCATGAAATTTCTATCCATAGAGATTCTATGGAACATGTGGATTTGCTTTAAGATTTTTACTTCATTTGATTGTACATTTTCTTTCACATATAGTGCCACTCTATCCTTACCTCCTTCCCCCTCGCACGACCTGTTCTGTCCTTCCGATATATTTTGTACCTGGAATGATTGTGTCCCATTGATTGCTCTCAGTCCACCAGGTTTCTGTGATGCCTATTATATCCCCCTTTATCACGAGGCACTCTAGTTCACCCATCTTATTATTTAGACTTCTAGCATTTGTGTACAAGCACTTTAAAAACTTGTCACTGTTTATTTGTCTGCCCTTTTCTGATGTATCAGTTTCTTTTTTATGTGAATTTTTCTCATCTGATCTGGCCCTTACTTTATCCTCTTCCATCCTCTGCTCCTGACTATAACCTGGAGATTCTCTATCATTAGACTCTCCCCTAAGAGAAGTCTCTGTCCGATCCACTTGCTCCTCTGCAGCAGTCGGCTTTCCCCCATCTCCTAGTTTAAAAACTGCTCTACAACCTTTTTAATGTTTAGTGCCAGCAGTCTGGTTCCACTTTGGTTTGGGTGGAGCCCATCTCTCCTGTATAGGCTCCCCCCATTCCAGAAATTTCCCAGTTCCTAATGAATGTAAATCGCTCCTCCCTACACCATCGTCTCATCCACGCATTGAGACTCTGAAGCTCTGCCTGCCTACCTGGCCCTGCACGTGGAACTGGGAGCATTTCTGAGAATGCCACCATAGAGGTCCTGGATTTCAGTCTCTTCCCTAACAGCCTAAATTTGGCCTCCAGGACATCTCTCCTACCCTTCCCTATGTCATTGGTATCTACATGTACCACGACCACCGGCTCCTCCCCAGCACTACACATAAGTCTGTCTAGATGCCTCGAGAGATCCGCAACCTTCGCACCAGGCAGGCAAGTCACCATACAGTTCTCCCGGTCATCACAAACCCAGCTATCTACGTTTCTAATGATCGAATCGCCCAATACTAATACCTGCCTTTTCCTAGCAACTGGAGTTCCCTCCGCCGGAGAGGTAACCTTAGTGTGAGAGGCAACCCCAGCACCGTCTGGAAGGAGGGTCCCAACTATGGGAAGGTTTCCCTCTGCTCCCGTTGACTGCTCTGCTTTCCTGGGCCTTTCATCCTCTTCAACAGCACAGGGGCTGTCTGACCGGAGGTGGGAGAATTCTACAGTGTCCCGGAAACCCTCATCAACATACGTCTCTGCCTCTCTTAGCTCCTCCGGTTCTCCAGAGTCTGTACGTGGTCTCTGAGGGCCAGGAGCTCCTTGCACCGAATGCACACATACGCCACCCGCCCACAGGGCAGGTAATCATACATGCTACACTCAGTGCAATAAACTGGATAGCCCCCACTCTTCAGCTGGGCTTCTGCCTGCATTTTCTCCTAGTTAATGAAGGGGTTGTTTAAAGAAAGAAGTTTTGAATGTAGTTTGGGCTATAGGTTTTAAGGGGAATAAAGGGTATAAGATAGAACCGGCAAGGGACCCACACTCCCTTCCTAATTCCCTTGCGAAACTCCCTGTTAGCAGCCCCTGGTCACAAAAGCTCCCTGGTCACTTGTGCGCTGCTTTATAAAACCCTGGCCTGGGTGAATGGCCTGCCCACTGATTAAGGCTCAGCCAATTACAGGAGGCTTCTAGCCTTCAGACCTTCCTTTGAAGCTCACAGTTTCTAACTGCCAGCCACAGCACATGGTCCTTCAAACAACCAACCAACCAAACAGACTGACAAACACAAGCTCAGCACACAGCAAGTAACCCCCAAACACAAATAAACACACACTACAGACAGTCACTTACCCCACAGGTCCTGTATTTGCTCCTCCTTCACATGGAGAACTCCCTTGAGAAACTCCCTGTTAGCAGCCCCTGTTCACAAAAAAAAAAAAAAAAAAAAAAGAATCCCTCTTAGAGAGCCATTTCCCACACCTGTCTCACCCCGGCATCTGCAGCAACATTCCACACTGGGAACTGACACAGGGCTAAGCACCATTTATAATATAGCGCTGTGCAATCCCAGTGGGGTTCACTCAGCCTGTAGTGAAGAAGAGGCATCTGGATGCAAACAGGCTGGAGACAAGCCTTTCTGCATTTCTGTGCTATTTACCCAGCTGTAGGAATAAACAGTAATTAAGAGGCCTTCCCAAAGGGGGATGTCTCTCTTTACATGTCTGTGTTTCTGTGCTCTTGATTCACCTTTAGGAGTAATCAGTAATTAAGGGACCTTCCCAAAGGGAGATGAGAACTCTGGGGCTCTGTGCTGAGTCAGAGAGGAATTGGTTGCTCTGTGCATTTGTATGTACTGAAATTTATAGCTGATTAATAAGAAAACTAGGGTTAATGTTAGTTCTCCATAGGTTCTGATACGCTGTACATGCCAGGGTGGTTGGTAGTCAGGCAGATCTAGAGAAAGATGACTAAGAGGAGACATGAGCAGTTTCTGCAGGCACACAGGGCCGTCACCTCTCTCTCTATCCCCGAGAGGTAGGCTGTGTGACTGCTCCACCCAGGAGGTCAGTTACATGGTTCACTCTCAAAGCCTGAGACGCAGGTTGGGTGTCTGGGAGCATAGATGATGACTCAGCCATTCTGTCCTTGGCATCCTCCTCCATGTGATCAGTAGGGTTGTCAACTGTATAATTGCACAATCCCAAAGACCCCACCCCTACCCCACCCTTTTCCCAAGGCCACACCCCTACCCCACCTGTTCTCCAAGGCCCTGCCCTGCTCACTCCATCTCCCCTCCCTCCGTTGCTCGCTCTTCCCCACTCTCACTCAATTTCAGCATGCTAGGGCAGAGGCTTGGGGTGCGGGAGGGGTTCAGGCTCTGGGCTGGTGGTTAGGCTAGCTCAATAACGTCTTAGCTAGCTAATGTTCCTATCAGTATGATAATTTTAATTCAAAGCAAGATCATTTTTCAGCATATTTACCCATCTTTTTGAGTATTCGTTTGCTAGCTACGGAGCAACAGCAATGAATAGCTTTAAACTTTAAACCTTCATACTTAAATACTTAATTATAATTTAATGTTACGTTTTTACCCCAAAGCTGGGTCGCATGCAGAATGTCATTACCTTTCATTTCCTTCCTTTTAAATCTGAATTCAGTTGACCTCTTGCTGCTCTAAGCATCTCCGGGTTCTTTTTTAAGAACTCATGAAAGTTTGCATAGGAAATACTGAAGTTCCATTGCACCCGCAGGTCTGTTTTCACAATGCTATCACTCAGTCTGTTTCTATCCTTGCTCCACGGTTATGCCATCAAATTGAAAACTTTCTCATAATAGGCAGTGGATACAGGAATGGAAAGTGCGAAAGAGACCAATTTCAACATTTGGCTGTCACCACTCTCTGGCATTTTGTCTGAAAACCTCAACCCATCTTTGCTCTATTTTCTGCTCTGCTCCTTTGAGACAAACTCAATAGGTATCAAACAGCTTGTCGATGTGAATCTCGATGTGGAGTTCTGTAGCAAGAGCACTGCCATTTGTTTGAAAGCTGATGTTTCAAAATCATACACTTTCTCCAGATATTGATTGCACCACTTCAATGTTTTATCCCCTTCCTCACAGATGGAGAGATGTTGCCCAAAATGATTTGTGCTGATCTTCATAGAATTTGTTCTCTCTTCTTCTCTTTAGTTTTGAACCAATGCCTTCCATGACACTGTGCAGGTGTCATTGTTACATTCCAGTTTTTTCACAGCATTGTGAAATATTCCCATCAGGCGGTGCAAGCAGTAAATATAACAAAGAAGGAGAGACTCATCTTTTTTCTTCTCTGGATACTTCCCATACAATCTTGACACATTCTTCTTCCCCCTCTGTCAAGAAGTCTACTTTCAATGCTGGCCAGCTTTGTACTTTGTAGTACTCGTTCAGTAGGGGGCAGAAGTAACAGCCATTTTGTTGGTATGTGCCAATGCCCATATTTGTATTCCATTTCAACAAACATGAAAAAGTTTGGGTCGGAAATGAGAGGGAGTGTGGGCTATTTTGGCAGAGAGAAAGGAGGGTCAGGACAAAACTGTGAGGAAAGATCAAACCAGTATCTTAGATGCCTATATACAAATATGAGAAGTATGGATAATAAGCAGGAAGAACTAGAAGTGCTAATAAATAAATACAACTATGACATTGTTGGCATCACTGAAACTTGGTGGGATAATACACATGATTGGAATGTTGGTGTGGATGGGTACAGCTTGCTCAGGAAGGATAGACCGGGGGAAAAGGGAGGAGGTGTTGCCTTATATATTAAAAATGTACACACTTGGACTGAGGTAGAGATGGACATAGAAGATGGAAGTGTTGAGAATCTCTGGGTTAGGCTAAAAGGGGTAAAAAACAAGGGAGATGTCATGCTAGGAGTCTTCTACAGGCCACCTAACCAGGTGGAAGAGGTGGATGAGGCTTTTTTTAAGCAACTAACAAAATCATCCAAAGCCCAAGATTTGGTGGTGACAGGGGACTTCAACTATCCAGATATATGTTGGGAAAATAACACAGCGGGGCACAGACTATCCAACAAATTCTTGGACTGATTTGCAGACAACTTTTTATTTCAGAAGGTTGAAAAAGCTACTGCGGGGAAGCTGTTCTAGACTTGATTTTAACAAATAGGGAGGAACTCGTTGAGAATTTGAAAATAGAAGGCAGCCTGGGTGAAAGTGATCATGAAATCATAGAGTTTGCAATTCTAAGAAAGGGTAGAAGGGAGAACAGCAAAATAGAGACAATGGATTTCAGGAAGGCAGATTTTGGTAAGCTCAGAGAGCTGATAGGTAAGGTCCCATGGGAATCAAGACTGAGGGGAAAAACAACTGAGGAGAGTTGGCAGTTTTTCAAAGGGACACTATTAAGGGCCCAAAACAAGCTATTCCGCTAGTTAGGAAAGATAGAAAATGTGGCAAAAGACCACCTTGGCTTAACCACAAGATCTTGCATGATCTAAAAAATAAAAAGGAGTCATATAAAAACTGGAAACTAGGACAGATTACAAAGGATGAATATAGGCAAACAACACAGGAATGCAGGGGCAAGATTAGAAAGGTAAAGGCACAAAATGAGCTCAAACTAGCTACAGGAATAAAGGGAAACAAGAAGACTTTTTATCAATACATTAGAAACAAGAGGAAGACCAAAGACAGGGTAGGCTCACTGCTTAGTGAAGAGGGAGAAACAGTAACAGGAAACTTGGAAATGCTTAATGACTTCTTTGTTTCGGTCTTCACTGAGAAATCTAAAGGAATGCCTATCATAGTGAATGCTAATGGGAAGGGGGTAGGTTTAGCAGATAAAATAAAAAAAGAACAACTTAAAAATCACTTAGAAAAGTTAGATGCCTGCAAGTCACCAGGGCCTGATGAAATGCATCCTAGAATACTCAAGGAGCTAATAGAGGAGGTATCTGAGCCTCTAGCTATTATCTTTGGAAAATCGTGGGAGACGGGAGAGATTCCAGAAGACTGGAAAAGGGCAAATATAGTGCCCATCTATAAAAAGGGAAATAAAAACAACCCAGGAAACTACAGACCAGTTAGTTTAACTTCTGTGCCAGGGAAGATAATGGAGCAAGTAATTAAGGAAATCATCTGCAAACACTTGGAAGGTGGTAAGGTGATAGGGAACAGCCAGCATGGATTTGTGAAGAACAAATCATGTCAAACCAATCTGATAGCTTTCTTTGATAGGATAACGAGCCTTGTGGATAAGAGTGAAGCTGTGGATGTGGTATACCTAGACTTTAGTAAGGCATTTGATGCGGTCTCACATGATATTCTTATCGATAAACTAGGCAAATACAATTTAGATGGCCTTGTGGGCACCTCCCTGCCCAGCCCCACTGACTTTCCACTCACAGTCCCCTAGCATCCATGTAGCAGCTCGAGGTTTGCTGTCACAGTCCCACTGCTGGTCCCACCAAGTGTCTGTCTGTCTGGAGGGATTGCTTGTCAGGTGGCAGCTTCATAGACAGGGCTGGAGGCGGCTCAAAAGAAATGGGCACCTGTACAGCAGCAGCTGCTGCCATGTTTCTTTCCATGGTCTTTGTGGGGATGTTGTGGGATCAGACTTGCTACAAAGCTGCAGATCTATAGAACAATGGGTACCCCAGCTCCCATGGATGTTGGGATATATATCCATGTAATATGTTATACGCCTAGTGTGGAGAAAATGTTCCAAGAAGAAGGATTGGTAGGCAGAGACAGGTTCCACCTAATGAAGAGAGGGAAGAGCATCTTCCCAAGCAGGCTGGCTAACCTAGTGAGGAGGGCTTAAAACTAGGTTCACCGGGGGGAAGGAGACCAAAGCCTTGAGGTAAGTGGGGAAGTGGGATACCAGGAGGAAGCACGAGCAGAAGAGTGTGAAAAGGGGAAGATTCCTGCTTCATAGTGACAAAGCAGGACAATCAGCAAATTATCTTAAATGCCTATACACAATGCAAGAAGCTAGGGAAACAAGCAGGGAGAACTGGAAGTCCTGGCACAGTCAAGGAATTATGGTGTGATTGGAATAACAAAGACTTGGTGGATAATTCACATAACTGGAGTACTGTCACAGATGGATATAAATTGTTCAGAAAAGACAGAAAAGGTGGGGGAGTTGCATTGTATGTAAGAGAGCAGTATGACTGCTCAGAGCTCCAGTATGAAACTTCAGAAAAACCTGAGAGTCTCTGGATTAAGTTTAGAAGTGTGAACAACAAGGGTGATGTCCTCGTGGGAGTCTGCTATAGACCACCACACCAGGGGATGAGGTGGATGAGGCTTTCTTCAGGCAACTAAAAAGTTACTAGCTCACACACCCTGGTTCACATGGCGGACTTCAATCACCCTGATATCTGCTGGGAGAGCAATACATGAGTGCACAGACAATCCAGGAAGTTTTGGGAAAATGTAGTGGGACAATTTCCTGGTGCAAATGCTGGAAGTAGCAACTAGGGGCAGAGCTCTTCTTGACCTGCTGCTCAAAAACAAGGAATAATTAGTAGGTCGAGCAAAAGTGGATGGGAACCTGGAAGGCAGTGATGATGAGATGCTTGAGTTAAGGATCCTGACACAAGGAAGAAAGGAGAGCAGCAGAATACAGACCCTGGATTTCAGAAAAGCAGAGTTTGACTCCCTTAGGGAAATGACAGTCAGGATCCCCTGGGAGAATAGCATAAGGGGGAAAGGAGTCCAGGAGAGCTGGCTGTATTTTAAAGAATCCTTATTGAGGTTGCAGGAACAAACCATCCCAATGTGTAGAAAGAATAGTAAATATGGCAGGTGACCAGCTTGGCTTAACAGTGAAATCCTTGCTGATCTTAAACACAAAAAAGAAGCTTACAAGAAGTGGAAGTTTGAACAAATGACCAGGGAGGAGTATAAATATATTGCTCAGGCATGCAGGAGTGAAATCAGGAAGGCCAAATCACACTTGGAGTTGAAGCTAGCAAAGGATGTTAAGAGTAACAAGAAGGGTTTCTTCAGGTATGTTAGTAACATGAAGAAAGTCAAGGACAGTGTGGGCCCCTTACTGAATGGGGGTGGCAACTTAGTGACAGAGGATGTGGAAAAAGCTAATGTACTCAATGTTTTTTTTTTGCCTCTATCTTCACAAACAAGGTCAGCTCCCAGACTACTGCACTGGCCAGCACAGTATGGGGAGAAGGTGACCAGCCCTCTGTGGAGAAAGAAGTGGTTCAGGACAATTTAGAAAAGCTGGATGAACACAAGTCCATGAGGCTAGATGCATTAAGAGTAACAAGAAGGGTTTCTTCAGGTATGTTTAAGAGTAACAAGAAGGGTTTCTTCAGGTATATTAGCAAGAAGAAGAAAGTCAAGGAAAGTGTGGGCCCCTTACTGAATGAGGGAGGCAACCTAGTGACCGAGGATGTGGAAAAAGCTAATGTACTCAATGTTTTTTTTGCCTCTGTCTTCACAAACAAGGTTAGCTCTCAGACTGCTGCACTGGGGAGCACAATACGGGGAGACGGTGATCAGCCCTCTGTGGAGAAAGAAGTGGTTCGGGACTATTTAGAAAAACTGGATGTGCACAAGTCCATGGGGCCAGATGCGCTGCATCCGAGGGTTCTAAAAGTGTTGGCAGATGAGATTGCAGAGCCATTAGCCATTATTTTTGAAAACTCATGGCAATCGGGGGACGTCCCGGAAGACTGGAAAAAGGCTAATGCAGTGTCCATCTTTAAAAAAGGGAAGAAGGAGGATCCGGGGAACTACAGGCCAGTCAGCCGCACCTCAGTCCCTGGAAAAATCATGGAGCAGCTCCTCAAGGAATCAATTATGAAACATTTAGAGGAGAGGAAAGTGATCAGGAACAGTCAGCATGGATTCACCAAGGGGAAGTCGTGCCTGACTAACCTAATTGCCTTCTAAGATGAGATAACTGGCTCTGTGGATGAGGGGAAAGCAGTGGATGTGTTATTTCTTGACTTTAGCAAAGCTTTCGATACGGTCTCCCACAGTATTCTTGCCACCAAGTAAAAGAAGTATGGGCTGGATGAGTGGACTGTAAGGTGGATAGAAAGCTGGCTATATCGTCGGTCTCAACGGGTAGTGATCAATGGCTCCATGTCTAGTTGGCAGCCGGTTTCAAGAGGAGTGCCCCAAGGGTCGGTCCTGGGGCCGGTTTTGTTTAATATCTTTATTAATGATCTGGAGGATGGTGTGGACTGCACTCTCAGCAAGTTTGCAGATGACACTAAACTAGGAGGCGTGGTAGATACACTAGAGGGTAGAGATCGGATACAGAGAGACCTAGACAAATTAGAGGATTGGGCCAAAAAAAACCTGATGAGGTTCAACAAGGACAAGTGCAGAGTCCTGCACTTAGGACGGAAGAATCCCATGCACTGCTACAGACTAGGGACCGAATGGCTAGGTAGCAGTTCTGCAGAAAAGGACCTAGGGGTCACAGTGGACGAGAAGCTGGATATGAGTCAACAGTGTGCTCTTGTTGCCAAGAAGTTTAACGGCATTTTGGGCTGTATAAGTAGGAGCATTGCCAGCAGATCAAGGAATGTGATCGTTCCCCTTTATTTGACATTGGTGAGGCCTCATCTGGAGTACTGTGTCCAGTTTTGGGCCCCACACATACAAGAAGGATGTGGAAAAACTGGAAAGAGTCCAGTGCAGGGCAACAAAAATGATTAGGGGTCTGGAGCACATGACTTATGAGGAGAGGCTGAGGGAACTGGGATTGTTTAGTCTCCAGAAGAGAAGAATGAGGGGGGATTTGATAGGAGCCTTCAACTACCTGAAGGGGGGTTCCAAAGAGGATGGAGCTCGGCTGTTCTCAGTGGTGGCAGATAATAGAACAAGGAGTAATGGTCTCAAGTTGCAGTGCGGGAGGTCCAGATTGGATATTAGGAAACACTATTTCACTAGGAGGGTGTGAAGCACTGGAATGCGTTACCTAGGGAGGTGGTGGAATTTCCTTCCTTGGAGGTTTTTAAGGCCCGGCTTGACAAAGCCCTGGCTGGGATGATTTAGTTGGGAATTGGTCCTGCTTTGAGCAGGGGGTTGGACTAGATACCTCCTGAAGTCCCTTCCAACCCTGATATTCTATGATTCTATGATTGCATCTGAGGATGAAAAAGGACTTAGTGGATGTGATTGCAGAGCCATTGGCCATTATCTTTGAAAACTCATGGTGATCGGGGGAGGTCCCAGGTGACTGGAAAAAGGCTAATGTAGTGGCTATCTTTAAAAAAGGGAAGAAAAAGGATCCAGGGAACTACAGGCCAGTCAGCCTCACATTCAGTCCCCTGAAAGATCATAGAGCAGGTCCTCAATTTTGAAGTACTTTGAGAAGAAGAAAGTGATCAGGAACAGTCAGCATGGATTCCCCAAGGGCAAATTGTCAAAACTATAAAGGGAAGGGTAACAGCTGTCCTGTGTACAGTACTATAAAATCCCTCCTGGCCAGAGACTCCAAAATCCTTTTCCCTGTAAAGGGTTAAGAAGCTCAGGTAACCTGGCTGGCATCTGACCTAAAGGACCAATAAGGGGACAAGATACTTTCAAATCTTGGTGGGGGGAAGGCTTTTGTTTGTGCTCTTTGTTTTGGGGGTTGTTTGCTCTTGGGACTGAGAGAGACCAGACATCAATCCAGGTTCTCCCCATCTTTCTAAACAAGTCTCTCATATTTCAAACTTGTAAGTAAATAGCCAGGCAAGGCATGTTAGTTTTCCTTTGTTTTCTCAACTTGTAAATGTACCTTTTAGTAGAGTGTTTATCTTTGTTTGCTGTACTTTGAACCTAAGACTAGAGGGGAGTCCTCTGAGCTCTTTAAGTTTGATTACCCTGTAAGGTTAATTTCCATACTGATTTTACAGAGATGATTTTTACCTTTTTCTTTAATTAAAAGCCTTCTTTTTAAGAACCTGATTGATTTTTCCTTGTTTTAGATCCAAGTGGGTTGGATCTGTATTCACCAGGAGTTGGTGGGAGGAAGGAGGGGAATGGTTAATTTCTCTTTGTTTTAAGATCCAAGGGGTTTGGATCTGTATTCACCAGGGAATTGGTGAAAGGTTTTTCAAGGCTTCCCAGGGAGGGAATCCAGTTGGGAAATGGTGGCAGCGGACCAGAGCTAAGCTGGTAGTTAAGCTTTGAAATTTTCATGCAGGCCCCTACATTTGTACCCTAAAGTTCAAAGTGGGGTTACAGCCTTGACATGGTGGCAGAGCGGTGGGATCATTTTAAACCCAAAAGCAAGTTAGATTTTTTTTGACTTATAGCTGCTTGGAAAGCAGAGCTGGAGATAGATGCATATCTTATCTCTCCTTGCCTGAAGGCAGAGGTGTAAAGTTTTTTTAACAAGGCCCTTTGTTAAGAGAAGTGTTCAAATGAGCAAACAAAAGACAGCGTAAAGGGAATTTACAAGCTGAATTGTTTTTTTTTTCTTTTTACATCCTCGGGAGTAGCTAGTTTGAAAGTCTCTGTTAACTCAGCATCCCAGTTTCAGTCAACTGCAGAGCGGGTGACCCAGCACAAGAAAACAGGAAAATGACTACCAAGGAAGTAGCTAAAAAAATAGAACTGGCCAAACTAGAAGCAGAAGAAAATGAAAGAAAACATCAGAGACTGCTTCAATTAACAAAATTCGAGACACAGCCGAGAGAAAGAGAAGAAAAAGCCAAAGAAGAGGCCCACAAGAGAGAGATGGAGCTGAAAGAAAAAGAGATGGAGCTGAAAGAAAAAGAGATGGAGGAGAGAGAAAAAGAAAGGAAGCATGAACTGGAAGTAGCAAAGGCAAAGCCGGATAAAACAGCCCATCCCAACAACCCCTCTCCAGGTACCACTTCCCATTCCAGAAAATTCCCCACCTACAAGGCAGGCGATGATACTGAGGCCTTCTTAGAAAATTTTGAAAGGGCCTGCCTTGGATATAGCATCGCTGCAGACCAGTACATGGTAGAGCTGAGGCCGCAGCTCAGTGGACCCTTAGCAGAGTTGGCGGCTGAAATGCCTAAGGAACACATGAACAGTTATGAACTTTTTAAAAACAAGGCCAGAATCAGAATGGGGCTAACACCCGAGCATGCCCGTCGGCGGTTCAGAGCCCTAAAGTGGAAACCAGATGTGTCATTTACCCGGCATGCCTACCACATTGACAAAAATTGTGATGCCTGGGTATCAGGAGCAAATGTTAAATCTCTGGAAGATCTGGTTTCCCTAGTAAAAATGGAGCAGTTTATAGTGTGTTCCTGAGGAAATAGAAAGGTGCATCCTAGATAGGAAGCCCAAAACTGTAACTGAGGCGGGGGAGATTGGAGCCAAATGGGTGGAGGTGGCAGAAAAGAAAAAAACTAGTAGCAGTTGGAGCGAATATCAGAAGAGGCAAGCCGAAACAAAACCTTACCACCGGGGACAACCCAAGGCCCCACCCACATCCCAAGGGAAACCCCAGACGCCTTCTCACCCCACCACACCAGTCTCAACTAACCAACATCGCCCCGGTGATACCTTAGCAGGGCAATGTTTTAAATGTAATGAACTGGGACATATAAAGGTTCACTGCCCCAAGAACCCCAACCGATTACAGTTCATTACACCACAATCACACCAAAGATCCCCAGACCCAGATGCCTCTCTCATACCCTCGGAGCGAAGAGAAACCTTGAGAGTGGGCGGAAAGAAGGTTATCGCTTGGAGGGACACTGGGGCACAAGTGTCAACTATCCACCAATCCCTAGCGGACCCCAAACTCATCAACCCTGAAGCTACAGTGACAACCCTTCGTGTCACAGTCTGTAACCTTGCCTACAGCCACGTTGCATGTCCAGTACAAGGGCTGGTCAGGAATGTGGACTTTTGCAGTCTATGACAATTATCTCATTCCCATGCTGCTGGGGGAAGATTTGGCCAACCATGTGAAGCTAGCCAAGAGGGTGGGAATAGTCACCCGCAGCCAGACTAAGCAAACTTTCACCCCCATCCCTGTTCCTGAGCCGTCCACCAGGGCCCCGTCTGTGTTACCAGAGACCCAAACAACGGTGGTGGAACCGGATCCCCTGCCAACGACTGCAACAGCCATAGTGGATCCAAACCCAGAGACCCAGCCAAAGCCAGTCCCAGAACCGGAACTGGCAACACAACCAGCGCCAGAACCATTGCCAGAACTGAGTCCAGCGCTTGCAAACCCGTCTACAACTCCAACGCCAGAGGGCACCAGTGAGCCTGACCTGGCGGAAGCATCAGATAACCCTACCCAAGAGGCTCAGCCACAGCCTGAAATATAACATAGTGCACCAACGGACAGCGGTTCACAGTCAACGGAAACAGCCCCAGAACCTGCATCGCTTCCAGAGAGACCAAGCCCAAGCCCACAGTCCAAGGAGGAACTGATGTCTCCATCATCAAGGGAACAGTTCCAGGCCGAGCAGGAAGCAGATGATAGCCTTCAGAAAGCTTGGGCGGCGGCGCGGAGCACCCCACCACCTCTCAGCTCTTCTAACCGATCCCGGTTTGTTGTAGAACAAGGACTTTTATACAAGGAGACTCTATCTGGTGGGCACCAGGAAGACTGGCATCCTCAAAGACAGTTGGTAGTTCCCACTAAGTATCGGGTAAAGCTCTTGAGCTTAGCCCATGATCATCCCAGTGGCCATTCTGGGGTGAACAGAACCAAAGACCGGTTGGGGAAGTCCTTCCACTGGGAGGGAATGGGCAAGGAAGTTGCTAATTATGTCCGGTCGTGTGAGGTGTGCCAACGAGTGGGAAAGTCCCAAGACCAGGTCAAAGCCCCTCTCCAGCCACTACCCATAATTGAGGTGCCATTTCAGCGAGTAGCTGTAGATATTCTGGGTCCTTTCCCACAGAAGACACCCAGAGGAAAGCAGTACATACTGACTTTCATGGATTTTGCTACCTGATGGCTGGAAGCAGTACCCTTAAGCAACACCAGGGCTAAAAGTGTGTGCCAGGCATTAGCAGACATTTTCACCAGGGTAGGTTGGCACTCTGACATCCTTACAGATTCGGGAACTAATTTCCTGGCAGGGACCAAAAAAACCTGTGGGAAGCTCATGGGGTGAATCACTTGATTGCCACCCCTTAACACCATGAAACCAATGGCCTGGTGGAGAGGTTTAATGGAACTTTGGGAACCATGTTACGTAAATTCGTAAATGAACACTCCAATGATTGGGACCTAGAGTTGCAGGAGTTGCTTTTTGCCTACTGGGCTGTACCACATACCAATTCAGTGTTTTCACCATTTGAACTTGTGTATGGCCGCCAGGTTAAGGGGCCATTACAGTTGGTGAAGCAGCAATGGGAGGGGTTTACGCGTTCTCCAGGAACTAATATTCTAGACTTTGTAAGCAACCTAGAAATACTCCGATACTCTTTAGCTCTTGCTAAAGAAAACCTAAAGGATGCTCAGGAAGAGCAAAAGGCCTGGTATGATAAACATTCCAGAGAACAGTCCTTCCAAGTAGGAGACCAAGTCATGGTCTTAAAGGCGCTCCAGGCCCATAAAATGGAAGCATAGTGGGAAGGACCATCACGATCCAGGAGCGCCTAGGAGCTGTTAACTGTCTCACAGCATCCCCCACCTCCAACATAAAGCCTAAGGTATACCATGTTAATTCTCTTAAGCCCTTTTATTCCAGAGAATTAAAGGTTTCACAGTTTACAGCCCAAGAAACAGATAACGCGGAGTGGCCTGAAGGTGTCTACTACGAAGGAAAAAGTAATGGTGGCGTTGAAGAGGTGATCTTCTCCGCGACCCTTGGACGTCTGCAGCGGCAGCAGATCAAGGAGCTGTGCACTAGCTTTGTGCCAATGTTCTCAGCCAACCCGGGACGGACCGAACGGGCATACCACTGCATTGAAACAGGTAATGCTCACCCAATTAGAACCTCATCCTACCGAGAGTCGCCTCACTCCCAAACTGCTATAAACAGGGAGATCCAGGACTTGCTACAGATGGGTATAATACGCCCCTCTAAGAGTGCATTGGCATCTCCAGTGGTTCTAGTTCCCAAACCAGATGGGGAAATATGCTTTTGCTTGGACTACTGTAAGCTAAATGCTGTAACTCATCCTGAAAACCATCCAATGCCACGCACAGATGAGCTATTGGAGAAATTGGGACATGCCCAATTCATCTCTACCTTAGACTTAACCAAGGGTACTGGCAAGTACCACTAGATGACCCCGCCAAGGAAAGGTCAGCCTTCGTCACCCAGGCAGGGGTGTATGAATTTAATGTACTCCCTTTCAGGCTTCAAAATGCACCCGCCACCTTCCAAAGACTTGTAGATGGTCTCCTAGCGGGATTGCGAGAATCTGCAGTTGCCTACCTCGATGATGTGGCCATTTTTTCTGATTCATGGACAGAACACCTCGAGCACCTGGAAAAAGTCTTTGAGCGCATCAGGCAGGCAGGACTAACTGTTAAGGCTAAAAAGTGTCAAATAGTCCAAAACAGAGTGACTTACCTGGGGCACAAGGTGGGTCAAGAAACTATAAATCCCCTACAGGACAAAGTGTATGCTATCCAAAAGTGGCCGGTTCCAAAGTCAAAGAAACCGGTCCAATCCTTCTTAGGCTTGGCCGGATATTATAGGCGATTTGTACCACACTACAGCCAAATCGCCGCCCCACTGACAGACCTAACCAGAAAGAAACAGCCAAATGCAGTTCGTTGCACTGATGAGTGTCAAAAGGCCTTTAACCAGCTTAAGGCGACCCTGTCTGACCCTGTGCTAAGGGCCCCAGACTTTGACAAATCGTTCCTAGTAACCACAGATGCGTCTGAGCGGGGCGTGGGAGCAGTTTTAATGCAGGAAGGACCGAATCAAGAATTACATCCTGTTGTGTTTCTCAGCAAGAAACTGTCTAAGAGGGAAAGCCACTGGTCAATCAGCAAAAAGGAATGCTACGCCATTGTGTACGCACTGGAAAAGCTATGCCCGTACATTTGGGGACGGCGTTTCCAACTACAAACAGACCATGCTGAGCTACAGTGGCCTCATACCGCCAAGGGGAATAAAAATAAACTTCTTTGGTGGAGTTTAGCTCTCCAAGATTTCAATTTTGAAATACAGTACATTTCAGGAGCTTCTAACAAAGTGGCTGATGCACATTCCCGGGAAAGTTTCCCAGAATCAACTGGTTAAACATTGTTCTTGGAAAGTGAAACATATTGTTAGTTTTTATATAATCAGTAGTGTGCCTAAAGGTGCATGTGTCTTATTAACTCTGTTTTCTCCTAGAGCTCCAGGAAGAAATCACAGCCAGTGTGGAACCGGCTGTCCAACACTATCTGTGATTTGGGGGGCATGTCATAACTATAAAGGGAAGGGTAACAGCCCTCCTGTGTACAGTACTATAAAATCCCTCCTGGCCAGAGACTCCAAAATTCTTTTCCCTGTAAAGGGTTAAGAAGCTCAGGTAACCTGGCTGACACCTGACCCAAAGGACCAATAAGGGGACAAGATACTTTCAAATCTTGGTGGGGGGAAGGCTTTTGTTTGTGCTCTTTGTTTGGAGGTTGTTTGCTCTTGGGACTGAGAGGGACCAAACATCAATCCAGGCTCTCCAAATCTTTCTGAACAAGTCTCTCATATTTCCAACTTGTAAGTAAACAGCCAGGCAAGGCATGTTAGTTTTTATCTTTGTTTTCTCAACTTGTAAATGTACCTTTTTGCTAGAGTGTTTATCTCTGTTTGCTGTAACTTTGAACCTAAGGCTAGGTTCCTCTGGGCTCTTTAAGTTTGATTACCCTGTAAAGTTATTTTCCATCCTGATTTTACAGAGATGATTTTTACCTTTTTCTTTAATTAAAAGCCTTCTTTTTAAGAACCTGATTGATTTTTCCTTCTTTTTAAGATCCAAGGGGGTTGGATCTCGATCCACCACGAGTTGGTGGGAGGTAGGATGGGGGATGGTTTATTTCTCTTTGTTTTAAGATCCAAGGGGTTTGGATCTGTATTCACCAGGGAATTGGTGAAGAGTCTATCAAGGCTACCCAGGGAAGGGAATTAGCTTTGGGAGTGGTGGCAGCAGACGAGATCTAAGCTGGTAGTTACGCTTAGAAGTTTTCATGCAGGCCCCCACATTTGTACAATAAAGTTCAAAGTGGGGAAGCAGCCTTGACAGCTTATCACAGAAGTTGCAGGCCCACTGGTAGACCAGGGTATCCTGCCTTCCGGTTCCCCTCCACTCCTCGTGGCCCACAGAACGATATGGAAGTCTCCCCAACGTGGGAGAGGGAACTTCACCTTGCCCTTGAAAACACAGGTGTCCACCAGAAAACGGTGAAGCTCATCCCGCAGCCCAGTGGGGGACGGTGTCATGGACCTATAATGATCCTCTGGCTGGGTCCCTGTTATGACCCTGTGACCCATGGAGATGGGCAAACAAGGAGAAGACCACCGGTGCGGTGACTGTGCCAGTCGTGCCACGCAACCCGTCTCTATCTCTAGAAAGGGAAAAGAAAGTGGAGGGACGAGAGCAGCCTCTAAAGGGTCAGCGAAGGTAGAGAAAAAAACACGCCCTTAAGTTTGTCCAAGCACATGAGAAAAGATACAACCCTAAGGGCGGTAGTAGTATGGAAGATGGAGGGGACAGAAATGCGTAGCGCCCTACCAATCTCATGGCCGAGAAAAATGTGTCATGGACCATGAAATCAGCTGTCCCCCAGGAAATCTGATCTCCTGTGCTGCTGGGAGCCTTAGGTGCCTAGCTGCTATTCTGTTGGTTGTGGGGAGCGACGGGAGTTGTCCTTCCCCTGCATGGCCACTCTTGGTGGGGAGATCAGACCCACCTTTAGCAGCAGCACATAAATGAGGCTGGTACGTGCTCAATTGTCTGGGGCAGCTCTATGTTTTTTGCTACTCCAAGCACGGCAGTCAGGGGGTCACGCAGATTCGGCAGCGTTGCTGCAGGTGATCTGTCAGACCCGCCACCGAATTTCCACGGAAGCTGCAGGACTGGCGGACCCCTCCTGCAGACATGCCCTCTCATCGCCCGACAAGCCACGCCCCATGGCTTGCCGCCCCAGGCACGCGCTTGCTGCACTGGTGCCTGGAGCTGCCCCTGCCAAGGAGCTGAGCTCAAAGCTTCTGTTCCTTCCCCTCGCCATCCCCTGCAACTCCTGCCACAGAACCAGGCACCGAGCTCTGGGCTTCCTCCTTCTGTGGCTCCATCCAGGTTGGGGGTTTTCATTCTTCTGGGCTTCTCTGCCCATCTCCTCTGCTCCCACCGCAGCTCCTGCCTCTGCTCTGTGGCTGTGGTTATGGCTCAGGCAGCCCGAGCTTAGGGCTTCTTCTGCAGGTCCAGCCGGGGCAGCTTGGGCTCTTCCCCTCCCCCCGCAGCTTGTACTGGGGCTGGAGGCTTGAACTCCTGCCAGCTGAAGCTGAGGCAGCCAAGGCTCGGGCCTTCTGCCCCCTTCTGCTGAGCTGATCCACATGAATCAGATGAGGATTGCCATGTTCTGTTCATCCCCTCTGAAGCACCTGGCACTGGGCACTGTCAGAAGACAGACTACTGGGCTACATGGACCATTGGTTTTACCCAGTATGGTCATTCTGATCTGCTTATTTAGACCCCAGATGTATCTGCTTCCTGCTCTAACACACTACACCCCACCCCCCTCCCAGAGCTGAGATAGATCCCAGGAGTCCTGACGGGGTCTCTCTCTCCACAGCGTTAGTAAGAATGAAGTAAGAATAAACATTAAAATGTTAACACTAACCAGTGCCCCTTAAGTGAATTGCCACAAGATGTGAAAATATATTGGTTTTAGCGATGACTGGGTTGCAGCTGACAAGGGGAGGGGACGAGAGGAGCAAGTGACAGGGGCAGGGCATTGGGGAGAAGACACACAGCAGGGTCGAGGGTTGACAGAAGAGATGGGGCAAGATTGCAATTTCAGGGATCCAGCTACCAGCAATTAGAAAAGTGGCAATCCAGTGTAGTGTACATAGACTGAATCCCCAGTTCATCACATTGACACAGCACAGTAAGAACAGGAAAGGGTTTAATGTGTGTCTGTCTGTCGAGTAAGTGATTCAGGGAAGAGGCCCCAGCACCATGCACCAGCCAGCTCCTCACAGAGCTCTATCTGAGAGCCAGAGCACAAGGAGAAAACATTTAAGTCTTTTTATGAGTAAAGAGCTGCAGCAGTCTGCCCCGGATCTGTTTGGTCCTCACCCCATAAATGATGGGGTGTAGTACGGGGGGCACCACGAGGTACAAACTCTCAAAGAGAACAAGGAAGTGCAGTGGCACATTGTGGCCAAACCGGTATGTGAGAGAGGTGCAGAAATCTGGGACGTACAAAGCTGAGATGGCACAAAGATGAGAGATGCAGGTCCCAAAAGTTTTGAGCCGGGCATCTTTTGTGGGGAGGCGGAAGATGGCCCGGAGGATCAGAGTATAGGACACGGCGATAAAAAACACATCCATTCCAGTCACAGAGAAAAGATCAAACAGGCCATAATAACTACTGATGCGGATGTCAGCACAGGCCAGATTCACCACAGTTATATGCCCACAATAGGAGTGAGGGATGATGTTGGTTCTGCAATATGGCCAACGCCTCGCCAGGAAGGGATAGGGTAATGTGAATATGCAATTTCGCAGCACCACAGCCAGGCCTATCTTGGCCACAACAGAGTTTTTCAAGGTCATGGAATATCTCAGAGGATTGCAGATGGCCATGTAGCGATCAAAAGCCATGGCCACGAGGATTCCAGACTCCATCGCTGTGAAGGAGTGAACAAAGTACATCTGGGTGAGACAGGCACTGAAACTGATCTCTCTGGAATTGAACCAGAAGATGATCAGCATTTTGGGTACAGTGGATGTGGACATTACCAGGTCGGTGACGGCCAGCATGCAGAGGAAATAGAACATGGGCTCATGGAGGCTCGGCTCCCTTTTCACGATGAACAGAATGGTGAAGTTCCCCAACACGGCTATGGCGTACATAGCACAGAAGGGGATGGAGATCCAGATATGTGCTGCCTCCAGGCCAGGAATGCCAAGTAGGATGAAGGTGGAGGGGTTGGTGAAGTTAGTTACATTGTAATCTGACATGGTGTAGTGGAGAAGGTGTCCTACACTGAGGCATAAGAGTGTCTCCTGCATGTACTGTATGTTCTCCTGATTTTCTGTGTGTTTCCAGGGTCTCGGGTGATGGTCGCAGTTGAAATGCCTGAATGGAGAGACAACATTAATATGAAACACTGCATGCACTAATGGAGGCTGTTCTCATGGTAGAAGCAGATCGATAACTCTTCGCACACTGAAAAATGACATTTTCATTATTCAGAGAAAATAACTGTGAACAATGACCCTACTAAATTCAATTCCTTATTTTGTGGTGCTCCCTGCACCAATAATTCCTAGACTTTGTGGTGGAGGAAAGGCACCAGCAGGAAACAGCGGGATGGATATTGGTTATCCATCATTGTTCCTTAATTCAATGTGAGCCAGGATAGAGAGTCCATACTGTAGGGTGTTCTCTATTCATCCAGTTGCTCGAAATCTCAGAATGGAAAAAAAAAAAATTGCCAAGACATATGCTGGGAGAAAACTCCCAACTAGAACATACCTCAGGGAAAAGACCTGGGAGCCATTGATAGCAGCTCAAGAGGAACACCTGCTCATTCCCACCAGTGGACAAAACAAAAGCAATGTTCAGATCCCTAAGATATGGGATGGAGAATAATATGTTCGTGATATGTGTTCACTTTTGGTCAACCAGTCTCTATTAAGGATATAACATATATAAAGGGGGTTTTCATTATAGGCTTTGACAATGCGGGAGGCTTCCATATACAGACAGATAGAAAAATCTGGGACTCTTTAATTAGTTTGCACAAGAGACAAAGAAGGGAGCATATGATATAGGAGAGGAAAATAAAAAAATGAAACTGATTTACATTCAAATGGACCGTTTCCATCCAGTATTCTTGATAGATACTTAGTGCTCCAAGAGGACTCATTCCCCAAAGCTGAGGAAAATTATCAGCACAACTGATTGGGAGGAAAAAGTTAGACAGAAAAATATGAATGAAAATTGGTAATTTTTTATAACAGTTTATTAGATAGCGGAAAAATCATGAATCCACAGTCAACAAAGTGAACAACTTGGGTAAAAACCCAGTTCAGAGGCAAAATGAATGCAGCAATTGAAGGCGGGGGGGAAGCAATATGTAACAAAGAGGAAAAAGGGAAAATAGATAGCCAAGAATAGAAATCAGAAGTTATGAAAATTGTTAAGGGATGTTAAGACGCCAGGGAAAACTCCATGTTTGGCAGGGCTATGGATCACAAAAAGGAGGTTATTAAGTATATTAACAACCAGAGAAATCCTAGAAAAGTTTTATGTCAATTCCTGTGTTAAATGTAGAGTATTAAAAAATAAAAGGAACTTTTTTATATAAAATAATTGACAATGTTAAGAAATAATGGAAAAGCTGGTATGGGATTAGTTAAAAAAAACGGTCTAGAAATGTAATTAATGCCAGTCACCAACAAGGTTTAAGCAAAACAGATCTTGTGAAATAAACCTCATTTCATCCTAATATGAGAGTGCACATTGGTTGATCAAGGGTACACATTTGGTGATCTAGGGAACCACGCACATATAACAAACCTTGATTTCTCAGAGGGATTTGATTTAATAAGGGAAATATTGAGTTAAAAAAATTAACATCCTACAATATCAGTAGAGAACAATTAAAATGGACTGAAAACCGGCTAACTGATGGATCTCAGAAAGCTTTAGTCAATAGGCCTTCGTGAGTAAATGGGGCTGTTTGTAGTGGAGTTCTGCACAGATCAGTTCTAGGCCCGATGCTATTCAGTATTTTCATTAATTATATGGAAGGACATAGAAAATCACTGCAGATAAAATTTGTGGATGACCCAAAGATTGGCAGAGTGTTTTCAATGATGAGACCAGAGCAGGCATACTGATTGATATGGAGCATTTGGAAAGTGGGGCCCATGCAAATAATATGTTTTAAAACAGTCAAATGCAAAATGATCCTCTCAGAACAGGGAATGCAGTCCCGATCCAGAGACTACAGCACTGTATTATGGAATGCAAAGACCCTGAAAAGGATTTCATCCAGTTCTGGGGTCCACATTTGATAATAATGGGCTCTGTAATCAACCAGAGAAAGGCTAAGAGAGACCGAAGGGCTGGAAGCTGAAGCCAGGCAAATTCCATCTAGAAATTAGGTTCAAATATTTAGCACATAGGGTGATTAACCATTGGGACACAATGAGTAGGGAAGTGTTGGATTCTCCAATTCCCTATGTTAGGAGATCCAGACTGGATGTTTTTTCTTGAAAATCTGCTTGAAGGGTTGTTTACACTTAAAAAGCTACTAGAAGAGAGGCTGTTCTAGACTTGATTTTGACATATAAGGAGGAATTGGTTGAGAATTTGAAAGTGGAAGGCAGCTTGAGGGAAAGTAATCATGAAACAATAGAGTTCATGATTGTAAGAAATGGTTGGAGGGAAAACAGCAAAATAAAGACTATGGATTTCAAGAAGGCAGATTTTATCAATTTCAGAGAGTTGGTAGGTAAGATCTCATGGGAATCAAGTCTAAGGGGAAAAACAATAGAAGACAGCTGCCTGTTTTTCAAAGAGACATTATTAAGGGGAGAAGAGCAAGCTATCCCCCTGCGTAGGAAAGATAGGATGTATGGCAAGAGACCACACTGGCTTAACCAGGAGATATTCAATGATCTAAAAAAAAGATCCTACAAGAAGTGGAAAAAAGGTCAAATTATAATGGAGGAATATAAACAAATATATTGGGCACAAAATGAGATCAAACTAGCTAGAGACTAAAAGGGTAACAAGAAAACATTCTACAAATACATTAGAAGAAAGCGGAAGACCAGGGATGCATCCTAGAATACTCTGAAGGAACTGATTGAGGACGTATATGAGCCATTAGCTATTTTGAAAAGTCATGGAAATCAGGGGAGCTTCTGGAAGACTGGAAAAGAGCACATATCGTGCCTATCTATAAAAAGGGAAATAATGGCAACCCGAGCAATTATAGACAAGTCAGCTTAACTTCTGTACCAGGTAAGATAATGGAGCAAATACCTAAGGAATTAATTTGCAAACATCTAGAAGATAATAAATTGATAAATGATAGTCAGCATGGATTTGTCAAGAACAAATCATATCAAAACAACCTGATAGCTTTCTTTGAAAGGGTAACAAGCCTTGTGGATAGGAGGGAAGCATTATAGGTGATATATCTAGATATTAGTGAGGCTTTTGATACAGTCTCGCATGACTTTCTCATTAAGAAACTAGGTAAATATAATCTAGATGGAGCTACTATAAGGTGGGTGCTAAACTGGTTCAAAAACTGATCCCAGAGTGTAGTTATCAATGGTTCACAGTGAAGCTGGAAGAGCATAACATGTGGGGTTCCTCAGGGATTTGTTCTAGGTCCGGTTCTTTTCAATGTCTTCATGAATGATTTAGATCATGGTATAGAAAGTACACTTATTAAGTTTGCAGATGATACCAAGTTGGGAGGGGTTTGCAAGTCCTTTGGAGAATAGGATAAAAATTCAAAATGATCTGGAAAAACTGGAGAAAAGGATAACTAGGTGTCTTGAAAATATGACCTATGCGTGAAGCCTGAAAGAACTAGGTTTGTTTAGTCTGAAAAAGAGAAGACTGAGGGAGGACATGATAACAGTTTTCAAATACCTAAAAGTTTGTTACAAGGAGGGAGAAAAATTATTCTCCTTAACCTCTGATGATAAGTCAAGAAGCAATGGACTTAAATTACAGCAAGGGTGGTTTAGGTTGTACATTAGGAAAAACTTCCTAACTGTCTGGGTGGTTAGGCACTGGAATAAATTGCCTAGGGAGGTTGTGGAATCTCCATCATTGGAGATTTTTAAGAGCAGGATAGACAAACACCTGCAGAGATGGTCTAGATAATACTTAGCCCTGCCATGAGTTCAGGGGACTAGACTTGCTGACCTATTGAGATCCCTTCCAGTTCTGTGATTCTATGATATAGCTACATCTATCTGGGGTGTGGATTTTTTTGCTTTTTCAAAACAGGGAAATGCAATGTTAGGTTATATTAGCAGAAGTATAACATGCAAGTCATGGTACATTAGAGTATTCCTTTTTTCGGCGCGGGTTAAGTCTCAGTTGGAGTAATGTGTCCAATTTTGCTCACCAATATATAGAAATAATGTAAAGAAACTGGAAAGGATCCATAGGCAAGAGACAAATGTTATGAAAGGTATGGAATGCAAGCCATGTGAAGAAGCTGAAGGCACCAGTATGTTTATTTGGAAGAAAGGAGATTAATGGAAAATATGATAGTCATCTTCAAATACTTGTAAGGCTACCATAAAAAGGTGGAGGGAAGTTATTCTGTCTTACCACAGAGGGGGAGGACAAGAGGCAATGGGTTCAAATTTCAGCCTAACAGATTTAAATTCAATTTCAAGAAAATGTTCCTAACTTTAACTACAGGAGGCCAATGGAACAGACTCCCAGGGAAGTCATGGAAGTTCCTTCCGTGGAGGTTTTCCAAAGACTTGTGAATAGCCATCAATCTTCGAGGATTAAGACAAAACAAATCCTGCATCTTGTGAGGGGGATAGACTAGCTGACCTTTGCGTTCCCTTATAACTCTATGGCTCTACCATTCTATGATTGTAAATTCCTAGAGTAGACCATGCCTTAGTCACACACAAGTCTTTCGGCTCAATACAGATGTAACTGAGTGAAATTTAATGGGCCTGTGTTTTACAGGAGGACAGACTGGATGATCAGATGGTCCCTTCTGACCTTAAACCCTATGGATCTATTGATAAAGAAAGTAGATCAGGCATTTCTATTTAATGTGTCTCATAACATGAACAAGGGAACATTTAGTTAAACTGAAAGTCTGAACATATAGCATTGAGAAAAGAAAATTGCAAACATTATCCCTATTTAGCCTGTAGAACTCCTTACTACTGACATTATCAGAGCAAACAGTTTAGCTGAATGGGATTCACAAATGGATTGGCCATTGTAGGTGGTGCTGGTGGCATCCCCTGCAATTAAGGCTGTCTGACACCTTCCATTAAAAGACCTCATTTTCAGTTGCTTATGAATTTGCCAGATTTCAGGCGTTTGGATTGAAATTTCCCATGCTGGGTGTCTGCTTCCAGCAGAATTGTTTTTTTGAAAGTTTCAGGCATAAAAGTTCAGCTGGCTTCTCGAATGAAGCTAGGAGAAAGTATGTGTTACCCACGTTGAAAAATTCTTATTATTGTTCTAGTGAGGAGCCCTAACACCTCCAAGCTTCAGCCCCTGTCCCCCTGCCCCGTTAACAGACAGAGTCCTGAAATGCAAGAGGAGGGGATGACAGTGTCTGTGTATTAACACACAGCTGGCTCCTAACCTCTGTACTCAGTTCTGCTCTAAGGGGAGTTTTGCCTATCTGGACCTGAGTAAAGTAGGGGCCACTGATTCAGAATTTAGCCTTCTATTGCACATTTACTTACACCTTTCATCCTGAAGGATCCCCTCTGCCACTGAAATGCAGCCACCTCAGGGTGGTAGTCCATCAGGCAGGAAGATCAGGGGTGCACAAAAAAGAGTGACATTCTTTAGCAAACTCATCACCTATGGCAAGGGCCCTGGGATGTGTCATGGTTGTGCAGAGCGGAAAGGACCACAGACTTACTCTCTATCCCATCACACCTACATTGCACAGTGTTTGTTGATCAGGGTTTGTAGAGCAGGTGATCTCCTCCGCAAGAGATATGTACCTTTGAATTCTGAGATGGAAGTGTCCTCCCTGGGAATCCCCCTCAGGTAGCCGTGTCCCACGCCTCTCTCAGCCCAGCATCTACAGCAGCATCCCACGCCGAGAGCCGACCCATGGGTGTGCACCATTTATAATATAGCTCTGTGTAAACCCAGTGGCATTCGCTCAGCCTCTAGAGGAGAAGAGAGCATCAGAATGTAAACAGGCTACAGAGAAGCATGTCTCTGCTTCTGTGCTAATTATCCAGCTTTAGGAGTAAACAGTAATTAAGGAACCTTCCCAAAGGGAGATGAGAACTCCTGGGCTCTGTGCTGAGTCAGAGGAGAATAGGCTGTTTTGTGTATTTGTGTATATTTATAAATTATAATTGATTAGAAAGAAAATAAAGGATAGTTGCCCAGATGGATAGATAGATAGGAGACAGACAGAGCTGGAAAAAGATGACTGAGGATAGACATGAGAACTTTCTGCAGTTGTTATGGGATCAGAGATCAGTAAATCTCATGTGCACAGGTAAACTCCTTCCCCTGATCCAACTCACCACTAACCTGTCTATGCATCCAAGGATCACATCAGCCCTTCATGCTACAGCATCACACTGGGAGCTCACGATGACTTTCTTCTCCACAGTGATCTCTTAATCCATTTCAGGGATTGGATCCACTACGGCTGTTGCAGTCGTTGGCAGGGGATCCGGTTCCACCACTGTTGTTTGGGTCTCTGGTGACACAGACGGGGCCCTGGTGGACGGCTCAGGAACAGGGATGGGGGTGAAAGCTTGCTTAGCCTGGCTGCGGGTGACTATTCCTACCCTCTTGAGTAACTTCACATGGTTGGCCAAATCTTCCCCCAGCAGTATGGGAATGGGATAATTGTCATAGACTGCAAAAGTCCACATTCCTGACCAGCCCTTGTACTGGACGTGCAACGTGGCTGTAGGCAAGGTTACAGACGGTGACATGAAGGGTTGGATTGTCACTGGAGCCTCCGGGTTGATGAGTTTGGGGTCCACTAGGGATTCGTGGATAGTCGACACTTGTGCCCCAGTGTCCCTCCAAGGGATAACCTTGTTTCCGCCCACTCTCAAGGTTTTCCTTCGCTCCGAGAGTATGAGGGAGGCATCTGGGTCTGGGGATCTTTGGTGTGAGTGTGGTGTAATGAATTGTATTTGGTTGGGGTTCTTGGGACAATAAGCCTTTATATGTCCCAGTTCATTACATTTAACACATCGCCCTGCTAAGGTATCACCGGGACGATGTTGGATGGTGGAGACTGGTGTGGTGGAGTGAGAAGGCGTCTGGGGTTTCCCTTGGGATGTGGGTGGGGTCTTCGGTTGTCCCCGGTGGTAAGGTTTTGTTTCGGGTTACCCCATCTGATATTCGCTCCAACTGCTACTAGTTTTTTTCTTTTCTATCCCCTCCACCCATTTGGCTCAAATCTCCGCCACCTGGGTTACAGTTTTGGTCTTCCCATCTAGGATGTACCTTTCTATTTCCTCAGGAACACCCTCTAAAAACTGCTCCATTTGCATTAGGAAGGGCAACTCTTCTGTAGATTTAACATTTGCTCCTTATATCCAGGCATCACAATTTTTCCCAGTGTGGTAGTCATGTCGGGTAAATGACACATCTGGTTTCCACCTTAGGGCCCTGAACTGCCGACGGGCATGCTCAGGTGTTAGTCCCATTCTGATTCTGGCCTTGTTTTTAAAAAGTTCATATCTGTTCATGTGTTCCTTAGGCATTTCAGCCGCCACCTCTGCTAAAGGTCCACTGAGCTGCGGCCTCAGCTCTACCATGTACTGGTCTGGAGTGATGCTGTATCCAAGGCAGGCCCTTTCAAAATTTTCCAAGAAGGCCTCAGTATCATCGCCTGCCTTGTAGGTGGGGAATTTTCTGGGATGGGATGCGGTACCTGGAGAGGGGTTGTTAGGGTTGGCTGGTATATCTGGCCTAGCCCTTACTAATTCCAGTTCATGCTTCCTCTCTCTTTCTCTCTCCTCCATCTCTTTTTCTTTCAGCTCCATCTCTTTGTGGTTTTGTTCCATAGCTCTTTCTCCCCTGCTAACTTTTAATGGATCCTTTGGTAGAATACTGGGGGGGGGGTCAAAGAATCTCTTTAAAAACAAATATATAGCTAGAACATCTGGAAGGTGACATGATACACAGAAGCCAGGATGCAGCAGAGGGAGCAAAAAAGTCAGACCAATTGTTGTGGGAGGTCACAGGAAGCATCGCCTAGCCTGATGCAGGTGGTTGGGATGCAGAAGAGGGTGTGGGTTCTGGGAGGGAGTTTGGATGTGGGGTGTCGGTTCTGGGCTGTGTCAGTGGTGGAACAAAAAGGACAGGCCACTTGTTCTGGGAGGTCACAGAGAGCACCCCGAGGCCTGAGGTGATGCTGCCTTCAGCTGCAGGGCAGCCACCCATCTCAACTACCCTATCCCTGGAAGCATGCAGCTTCCCCCTGCTGCAGAGGAATCAAGGAGACTTTCTCTCTTTCCCTCAGCAATTGCTGAGACGTTTCCCTTTCCCTTTGGGGTCCCAGCAGAACACTCCTTTTTGCTGTGTGAAGACCCCTTAAGAGCCTGACTTACACAGAAGAAATCATTGTAAATGAACATATCAACAGGGTTATTATTTACTACCCCCACTGGTAATACAGCTTCCAAACTCTCAGTTTCTATGTGCGTTTTAGTCAAAGGTACAAGCATTCTGTAACTTCATAGTAATAAAAGCTCTCGCCTAACCACACACATTTCTGCTCCTATAACTTCCCACTGAAGATGTTCCGCGCCTTCAAGGCTGTCAGCATGGAATGCAGTATGATAAGTGACAGATTCCTCAGGGGAATCTGTGCTCAGGATCGCAGCATTCACATGGGTTACCAGCTGCCTGTTTCATAGAATCATAGAATATCAGGGTTGGAAGAGACCTCAGGAGGTATCTAGTCCCACCCCCTGCTCAAAGCAGAAGCAACACCTCCCAGCACGGGATAGTTATTACGCAGGTGACCAATCTGGGCCCCCCTCACACTGTGATAATGTGACAAGCTGAAAAACTTGTGGCTGGGGAGGGAGATAATTTCTACCTTTTATAGCTTCTGCCATGTGGCGGGAACTTCATTGTCCTAAACAGAGATACCAGCACAGTTACTGGAAAAGTTCAGGCACAAGATGGAGTCCAGTGTCACATGAGCTGGACTCATATTCTTGTATGCTTCAGTGTGTCATAGTAGGGGCCATTACCCCTATCCTGGCTAAAACATACACAGGAAAGTCCATCAGTTGGATATAAGCCGCTTACATGGCCCATTGTGTTCATTGAGGGGCCATCCGCTTTAATGGTCCCTTCACAATGTACTGGCTAGACTGGATGTAAACTACCTTGAGGGAGTTACCACAGGCACAAACTCATTTGAAATACAAGAACATAGTCAATATTAATTACTTCAGATACAAAAATGACACATACATACAAATTGGATAATCATATTCAGCAAACCATAACTTTTCAATTGACACCTTGTGTGAGATATTTTGTACAAGATTTGTTGCAACTATATAGCATTGGTGAATATGGGGGAGCCAGGGTGTTGCTCTGGGGTACATAGTGTCGTAGAAATATAGCTGTATAACTAGAGCTATCTGAGATCTAATTTTTTATTTTTATATAAGACGTACAACCATGTCCTGAAAAAGACTGTATTCTCGTCTGCAATACAGGAGAAAAGCAAACTGAGGGACAGAGCAAAGCAAAATGAAAGAGTGTTTTCCACAGTACCCAACACATACACAATATGTGACCCCCTGAAAATGTCCCCCTCGCTTTCCTTCTTCATTTTCACCTTAATTGAATTGGCCTCGTTAGCACTGACCCCCAACTTTGTAGGCAACTGCCATCTTTTCATGTGCTGTGATATACATACTGCTTACTGTATTTTTCACTCCATACATCCGATGATGGGTTTTAGCCCATGAAAGCTTATGCCCAAATAAATTTCTTGGTCTCTAAGGTGCCACAAGGATTCCTCGCTGTTTTCCTTCTTCAGTGAGTGTCACCTGCACTTTCCGTTTGTCAGAACTCAGCCTCACACACATTGCTGGATCAATGGAACTTTTCCCTCGGTATGTCGGGAGCCATTCATCCCATCAGTCGTCAACATCTTCAAGGCAAATTCCAAAGGGATGTAGCCTCCTTGCAAACCGAGTGCTGCCTCAATCAATCTCTGAGAAGATGCTTAAGGGGGTCTGGTTGTATATTTGTGCATGTGCGGGGAGAGAGAGAGAGATGGGATGAAACCCATTAGAAGAGGGGCTCCCTGCATCTGCTGTTCTGGGGAACACTTGCCAAGGAAGAGACAAATCTCCCTGAACGTAAACTGGCACTGCCTGGTTCAGGATAGCCCAGCTGGGTCAGTCCAGGAACTTGAGCACTTGGTGAAACACCGAGGGCAGAGACAAATGGGCCACATTTGTGTGGAGAGAATGCCTTGTGGGCACCTCCCTGCCCAGCCCCACTGACTTTCCACTCACAGTCCCCTAGCATCCATGTAGCAGCTCAAGGTTTGCTGTCACAGTCCCACTGCTGGTCCCACCAAGTGTCTGTCTGTCTGGAGGGATTGCTTGTCAGGTAGCAGCTTCATAGACAGGGCTGGAGGCGGCTCAAAAGAAGTGGGCACCTGTACAGCAGCAGCTGCTGCCATGTTTCTTTCCATGGTCTTTGTGGGGATGTTGTGGGATCAGACTTGCTACAAAGCTGCAGATCTATAGAACAATGGGTACCCCAGCTCCCATGGATGTTGGGATATATATCCATGTAATATGTTATAGGCCTAGTGTGGAGAAAATGTTCCAAGAAGAAGGATTGGTAGGCAGAGAGGGGTTCCACCTAATGAAGAGAGGGAAGAGCATCTTCCCAAGCAGGCTGGCTAACCTAGTGAGGAGGGCTTAAAACTAGGTTCATGGGGGAAGGAGACCAAAGCCCTGAGGTAAGTGGGGAAGTGGGATACCAGGAGGAAGCACGAGCAGAAGAGTGTGAAAAGGGGAGGATTCCTGCTTCATAGTGACAAAGCAGGACAATCAGCGAATTTTCTTAAATGCCTATACACAATGCAAGAAGCCGGGGAAACAAGCAGGGAGAACTGGAAGTCCTGGCATAGTCAAGGAATTATGATGTGATTGGAATAAAAGAGACTTGGTGGGATAATTCACATAACTGGAGTACTGTCACAGGTGGATATAAACTGTTCAGGTGGGAGAGTTGCATTGTATGTAAGAGAGCAGTATGACTGCTCAGAGCTCCAGTATGAAACTTCAGAAAAACCTGAGAGTCTCTGGATCAAGTTTAGAAGTGTGAACAACAAGGGTGATGTCCTCGTGGGAGTCTGCTATAGACCACCACACCAGGGGATGAGGTGGATGAGGCTTTCTTCAGGCAACTAAAAAGTTACTAGCTCACACACCCTGGTTCACATGGAGGACTTCAATCACCCTGATATCTGCTGGGAGAGCAAAACATGAGTGCACAGACAATCCAGGAAGTTTTGGGAAAATGTAGCGGACAATTTCCTGGTGCAAATGCTGGAGGAAGCAACTAGGGGCAGAGCTCAAAAATGAGCTGCTCAAAAATGGAATAATTAGTAGGTCGAGCAACAGTGGATGGGAACCTGGGAGGCAGTGACGATGAGATGCTTCAGTTAAGGATCCTGACACAAGGAAGAAAGGAGAGCAGCAGAATACAGACCCTGGATTTCAGAAAAGCAGAGTTTGACTCCCTCAGGGAAATGACAGGCAGGATCCCCTGGGAGAATAACATGAGGGGGAAAGGAGTCCAGGAGAGCTGGCTGTATTTTAAAGAATCCTTATTGAGGTTGCAGGAACAAACCATCCCAATGTGTAGAAAGAATAGTAAATATGGCAGGTGACCAGCTTGGCTTAAGAGTGAAATCCTTGCTGATCTTAAACACAAAAAAGAAGCTTACAAGAAGTGGAAGTTTGAACAAATGACCAGGGAGGAGTATAAATATATTGCTCAGGCATGCAGGAGTGAAATCAGGAAGGCCAAATCACACTTGGAGTTGAAGCTAGCAAAGGATGTTAAGAGTAACAAGAAGGGTTTCTTCAGGTATGTTAGTAACAAGAAGAAAGTCAAGGACAGTGTGGGCCTCTTACTGAATGGGGGAGGCAACTTAGTGACAGAGGATGTGGAAAAAGCTAATGTACTCAATGGTTTTTTTGCCTCTATCTTCACGAACAAGGTCAGCTCCCAGACTACTGCACTGGCCAGCACAGTATGGGGAGAAGGTGACCGTCCCTCTGTGGAGAAAGAAGTGGTTCAGGACAATTTAGAAAAGCTGGACGAACACAAGTCCATGAGGCTAGATGCATTAAGAGTAACAAGAAGGGTTTCTTCAGGTATGTTTAAGAGTAACAAGAAGGGTTTCTTCAGGTATATTAGCAACAAGAAGAAAGTCAAGGAAAGTGTGGGCTCCTTACTGAATGAGGGAGGCAACCTAGTGACCGAGAATGTGGAAAAAGCTAATGTACTCAATGTTTTTTTTGCCTCTGTCTTCACAAACAAGGTCAGCTCCCAGACTGCAGCACTGGGCAGCACAATACGGGGAGAAGGTAACCAGCCCTCTGCGGAGAAAGAAGTGGTTCAGGACTATTTAGAAAAACTGGACGTGCACAAGTCCATGGGGCCAGATGCGCTACATCCGAGGGTGCTAAAGGAGTTGGCGGGTGAGATTGCAGAGCCATTAGCCATTATTTTTGAAAACTCATGGCAATCGGGGGAAGTCCTGGAAGACTGGAAAAAGGCTAATGTAGTGCCCTTCTTTAAAAAAGGGAAGAAGGAGAATCCGGGGAACTACAGGCCAGTCAGCCGCACCTCAGTCCCTGGAAAAATTATGGAGCAGCTCCTCAAGGAATCAATTATGAAAAACTTAGAGGAGAGGAAAGTGATCAGGAACAGTCAGCATGGATTCACCAAGGGGAAGTCGTGTCTGACTAACCTAATTGCCTTCTATGATGAGATAACTGGCTCTGTGGATGAGGGGAAAGCAGTGGATGTATTATTTCTTGACTTTAGCAAAGCTTTTGATACGGTCTCCCACAGTATTCTTGCCGCCAAGTTAAAGAAGTATGGGCTGGATGAGTGGCTAGATTGTCGGGCTCAACGTTTAGTGATCAATGGCTCCATGTCTAGTTGGCAGCCGGTTTCAAGAGGAGTGTCCAAAGGGTCGGTCCTGGGGCCAGTTTTGTTTAATATCTTTATTAATGATCTGGAGCATGGCGTGGATTGCACCCTCAGCAAGTTTGCAGATGATACTAAACTGGAAGGAGTGGTAGATACGCTGAGGGTAGCGATAGGATACAGCAGGACGTAGACAAATTAGAGGATTGGGCCAAAAAAAACCTGATGAGGTTCAACAAGGACAAGTGCAGAGTCCTGCACATAGGACAGAAGAATCCCATGCACAGCTTCAGACTAGGGACCGAATGGCATACAGCAGTTCTGCAGAAAAGGACCTAGGGGTCACAGTGGACGAGAAGCTGGATATGAGTCAACAGTGTGCTCTTGTTGCCAAGAAGTCTAACGGCATTTTGGGCTGTATAAGTAGGACCATTGCCAGCAGTTCGAGGAATGTGATCGTTCCCCTTTATTCGACATTGGTGAGGCCTCATCTGGAGTACTGTGTCCAGTTTTGGGCCCCACACTACAAGAAGGATGTGGAAAAATTGGAAAGAGTCCAACGGAGGGCAACAAAAATGATTAGGGGTCTGGACCACATGACTTATGAGGAGAGGCTGAGGGAACTGGGATTGTTTAGTCTCCAGAAGAGAAGAATGAGGGGGGATTTGATAGCAGCCTTCAACTACCTGAAGGGGAGTTCCAAAGAGGATGGAGCTCGGCTGTTCTCAGTGGTGGCAGATGACAGAACAAGGAACAATGGTTTCAAGTTGCAGTGGGGGAGGTCCAGGTTGGATATTAGGAAACACTCTTTCACTAGGTGGGTGGTGAAGCACTGGAATGCGTTACCTAGGGAGGTGGTGGAGTCTCCTTCCTTGGAGGTTTTTAAGGCCCGGCTTGACAAAGCCCTGGCTGGGATGATTTAGTTGGGAATTGGTCCTGCTTTGAGCAGGGGGTTGGACTAGATGACCTCCTGAGGTCCCTTCCAACCTGATATTCTATGATTCTATGATTCTATGATTGCATCTGAGGATGAAAAAGGACTTGTGGGATGTGATTGCAGAGCCATTGGCCATTATCTTTGAAAACTCATGGTGATCGGGGGAGGTCCCAGGTGACTGGAAAAAGGCTAATGTAGTGCCCATCTTTAAAAAAGGGAAGAAAAAGGATCCAGGGAACTACAGACCAGTCAGCCTCACATTCAGTCCTCTGAAAGATCATAGAGCAGGTCCTCAATTTTGAAGTACTTTGAGAAGAAGAAAGTGATCAGGAACAGTCAGCATGGATTCTCCAAGGGCAAGTCATGCCTGAGACTAACCTAATTGCCTTCTATGATGAGATAACTGACTCTGTGGATGAGGGGAAAACAGGGCTGGATGAATGGACCATAAGATGGATAGAAAGCTGGCTAGATTATTGGGCTCAAGGGTAGTGATCAATGGCTGCATGTCTATTTGGCAGCCAATATCAAGCGGAGTGCCCCAAGGGTCGGTTCTGGGGCCGGTTTTGTTCAGTATCTTCATTAATGATCTGGAGGATGGCGTGGATTGCACCCTCAGCAAGTTTGCAGATGATACTAAACTGGAAGGAGTGGTAGATACGCTGAGGGTAGCGATAGGATACAGCAGGACGTAGACAAATTAGAGGATTGGGCCAAAAAAAACCTGATGAGGTTCAACAAGGACAAGTGCAGAGTCCTGCACATAGGACAGAAGAATCCCATGCACAGCTTCAGACTAGGGACCGAATGGCTAGGCAGCAGTTCTGCATAAAAGGACCTAGGGGTCACAGTGGATGAGAAGCTGGATATGAATCAACAGTGTGCTCTTGTTGCCAAGAAGGCTAACGGCATTCTGGGCTGTATAAGTAGGAGCATTGCCAGCAGATTGAGGGACGTGATCATTCTCCTCTATTCGACATTGGTGAGGCCTCATCTGGAGTACTGTGTCTAGTTTGGGCACCACACTACAAGAAGGATGTGGAAAAACTGGAAAGAGTCCAGCGGAAGACAACAAAAATGATTAGGGGGCTGGAGCATATGACTTATGAGGAGAGTCTCAGGGAACTGGGATTGTTTAGTCTCCAGAAGAGAAGACTGAGGGGGGATTTGATAGCTGCTTTCAACTACCTGAAAGAGGGTTCCAAATAGGATGGATCTAGACTGTACTCAATGGTAGCAGATGACAGAACAAGGAGTAATGTTTAACTCTGTCATGTTTCTGAGAAAGATGGAGAAATACCAGATAAGGGGAACCAGATTCCTGTTTGGATTATTATGTGGTACTGCTCACTGCCCTCATGTTGTGATTGGACAGAACATCGACTGGCCATATGGACTTCAATTCTGATCTTCCGACTCTGGGGTGATATGTTTGGGGTATGAATGTGGAGTGAGTGACGTTTATTTTGTGAGCAATAAAAATTACTTAGAGTATTATATACCAACACTGTGTTCAGTATCTGCATGCTCTCCTAGCCTGTACAGCGACTCCTGCTGCAGGTCTAACAAGGATATTCTAAGCTGAACCTAGCAACCATCCCCGTCAGCACTCTGACAGTTTTGGCAGCTTTCTTGCTAGGGACACACTGCTAGAGTGGAAGACCAGCAAATTCTGAAGTGCCTTACATCCAAGGAGTGCCAATACATGGCCAGCTATTACGGGGGCACCAAAAGCTTCGGTAGCACAACAAGACTAGCAAAGATGGACATAAACCAAATATACAACCTGATCCCCGTAAGCACCTTCCCAGAGACTGATCCAGGCAGCACTGGGGTTTCCAGGAGGCTACGTTCCTTTGAGATTTGCCATAAAGATGATGATGAGGACTGATGGGACGAATGGCTCCCCAGATCCTGTGGCAAAAGGTCTGTAGATCCAGTAATGTGTGTGAAGCTAAGGTATGGAATCTGGGGGACCCTTGACTCTATTATGAACATTAATATTGTGAAATTGCAATGAGTTGTGCCAGATATGCCCTGTAAGGGATCAGCAAAAATGTTATAATTTACCAGATACGATCATCTCATTTATGCATTTATAACACCTTTGTATTATGAGTTATAGATATGTATGTATGTTTGTATTTCGAACGTATGCTATGCTTCTGAGTAACACACACAGACAATTTGGCATCAGCCCGAACTAGCCTGTTTGATGGCCCATTAAGGACCATCAGCTACACAACTGACCCATTGAGATAAGGCAGATACACCTTATGATTCAGCAAGGCAGGGGCATGTCTATGGACAGAACTCTAAGTCTTTCAAGCCATGTGCCTGGCAGCTTGTATTTGGAACAATGGAAGCACAGACTGCATGGCAAGAGACTAGAAAAGGTGGCTGAATCTTCAAATCCTGCTTTTTACCTTTGGGGGAACTTTGCTGCATTCTGAAACTATGAACAAAGGACTGAATGACCCATCCAAGCTGTGGATTTATTCCAGAGGGACTTTCAAGCCAGCAAACTCACCAATACTGTTACAAACCTGATTTATGGACTTTGAAGTCTTTATATGTATGTGACTGTTTTACCATTTAAAATATCTCTTCTTGTGCTTCATTTTTTATTTATAATAAACCTTTAGTTTTAGTCACTAAAGGATTGGCTGGCAGTGTGGTATTTTGGGTAAGATCCAAACCTATACTTACCTGGGGACAAGTCTGACCCTTTGGGGTCAGAAGAACATTTTGTGTATGTGAGCAGAGTTGTTTAAATAACTTCTCATTGTACTGGACCTAGGTGCTGATTGGGAGCCAGAGAACTGGAATGCAGTAAGGGGGCTGCTCAAGAACAGGGTCTGGTGCATTGTCCTTTCCACACTGAAGGAGAGGCAGACTGAGTAGTAAACTTACACTGGTCAAGCTTCTGACCAGGGCAAGATGGTAGAGATCAGTGGTCCTAGGCTGGGGAGTTGGGGTTGGGGGGTGGAACTGGCTGCAGCCTCTTTATTTTTGGTTCATGGGTAGCTAACAAAAGCATTCATGTAACTCAGCTGGGTGTGTCCCTGCCTCTGAATGTTTGTGTAAGTGCAGGACCTAGAGGGGTTTGCAGCTTCTCACATTATCACAGTGTGGGAAGGGGTTCAGATTGTTATACCAGAGAGCTCAGCTAGTTCCAAGCTGCACCCCAAGGAAGTCCGTCACAGTGGTGCTGCAAGAAGGGTGAAATGTGCAGCTTATTGTTCTGAGCGAGACTGGCACTTCGTAGACTGGTGTAGAGAATTTAAGAGATATGTTAAGTGTGTTGGCTGGAGGGGACCACCTGCCCCATTTGCATTGGCATTTGGCATTGAACCACACCAGATACAAGCCCATGCTCACAGATCCATGAAGGAACCACCAACCACTATCCTTGGTAGGCTGTGGGACCAGGGTGGAGTATCGGCTGGCCTACTGGGGTTCCTCACCCTCCTTAGGTGGTATTAGGTGCTGCGACTTAGTATCAGGGTGGGGCATGAGGGTGAGGAAGTGAAACATGTAGAGCACACTTGTAAAGTTCTTTTCTCTTGGTGTGGTTCAGAAACAAAGTGGCTGCAGGGCATGCAGCTTCCTTGGGTTATGAAACAGAGGGGTGGGAGGTCTTGTGGGGCTGGGGCCTGATGACAAGGTCCGGAGGGCCTGGAGTGAGGGGTAGATGGGGAGCACCCTCTCACATGACCCACTCAAGGAAAACCCAAGATATGGGTGATATGCCCCATCTCCTGGAGTATGCACAGGGAGGCCTGAAGGGTAGAGAGCCTCATGCACTGAGCAAGCACTCGAGTATCCACCCAGACCCTTGTGTCATAGTCCAGATGGTCTCTGATTCTGGAGGTTTCTTCCAGGACCAGCCTCTGGCACACTGAGGGGGACTCTGTCATCTGCACGTGAAGATGGGGGTTATATAGCAGGGGATCTGAGAGGAGGTCTGCCACCTCGGTGGCCACACATCAGACCTGATCCCTGATAGCAGCTGCCATGTCTGGAGGAGGTCCTGGTAGAAGACTGGCAACTTGGAGAAGTCTCATGGACGACCACTCGGATGCAGAAAAAAGAGCTCCTGGTCATATCGGAGCCCTCAGAGGCAGCGGAGGAAAGCATGTGCCAATGTGCTCCACGCTGGATTACCTGCATTGTAAAGGAGTCTCAGCAATGCCTGGAGGCAGAAGACATGGACCTGGCTGTGGAGGCAGATAGATAGATAGACAAGATGGCAGAAGGAGGAAGAGAAGCTGCAGTAGCCAGGCCACCAAGGTCTCCAGTGATGGCAGGGCCAGTGCCCTCTCTGGTCTCGGGAGTCCCAGATGCCCCTCTGTGCTGGGATAGAGGGCAGTCCCTCCAGAAGTGTCCCACTACCCAGCAGAGGTAACACCAGGCATCCCCCAAGGAGTAGCGTACCTCATAGTGGGCCCCCAGTAGGGCACCAAAAAGGACACCTCTAATGTCACCCCATCATGCACCGCCAGCAGTAGCTGGATCTGCATCTGCCAATAGAAGGATAGGATGTAATGGAGGGTGGGGTCCTTACAGCTCAGTGGGAGAGGGCTGATAACAGATATCGGCTTGTCCAGGATGGAGACAAAGGGTAGAAGGGCAGAATTGGGAAGGAAGGGCAGGACAGAGGTAAAAGCCACCTCTATGCCCAGATCCTCCAGGGGCTCGACAGGGACAAACATGCCCACCCAATGCCAGGCCTTTCTCCACTGCCTCATGGGTGGGGCCTGTGATGCCAGGAAGAAGACAACTTTCCCGTACATTTTGGAGGTCAGCACCATGGTCATGGTTCCCACAACCCATGCCCAACACCTACGCATAGGTCTCCAGACTGGGTGAGGTGTGCACCAGGAGGCAACAGGTGACATGCTTTCTGATCAGTGGGGGGAAGGGACCCTGACTGCCAGGGATGGAACTGGAGGCAGCAGTTGGGGGGAAATGATGTGGTGCCATGTGGAGGGGCTGCGGCCACCTGGGTGAAGGGTGGAATGCCCTCAGAACTTGTGGAGGGAACAGCAGAGGAAGGGGGGGGCGTGGTAGATAGGTGACTGAGCCGCAGTGGGGAGGGCAGCCTAAACCACGGGAGTTTTAGCCTCCTGGGCTGGGTTCTTGCCCTTTTTCTTCCCTTTGCTGCTGAGGCCAGCTGAGGGGTCACTGGCAGAGTCCGAACCAGTGTTCGAGAGGTGAGCCACAGGGAGAGATGGGGGAGATGGTGGGGTGGGCATAGGTTTGGTGTCCCAGGTCACACCCACAGTTTCCCCCCACCATGTTTACAAGGGGCACGAGGCAACACCAGTGGGAGGGGGAGATGGGAACGGAATGGAGAAAGGATGACGGGGGTGCCAAAGGAAGGCATGGGGGGTGGGGAGAAGGCCAACCACTGCTCCTCGCTAGGCTGCGAGCAGCGGAGGAAGGTGCCAATGGGGTGTTGGTGTAGGGGTGGTCTAGGGTTGGTGTAGGGTGGCTCCTCTGGCTGCACTGGGAAGGGGGAAATTACAGTATCATGGAGGGGTGAAGTGAATGGTGAGCAACTGAAAAGGGGGCAGGGATGGTTTCTTTCGACAACTTGATGCAGAGTCATACAGTTTATCCTTCTCCTTGGGGCTAGATTTGAGTGTTGGTGCATAGACACGAATGATGTTCACAGAGCCTATGGTCATCTGAATTGAGATGATACGCTCTTTTTTCCAGTGGGTGTTTCTATGAGCTTTACCCACTTGTTTCTCACAGTGAAACCCACATTGCGCAGATGATTTTCTTCACTGCTTTTACCTTGCCAAAAGAAGGTGTAATTAGCCTCTTAGAAAGAAAGAGCATATTTAAGTCTTATTTCCTGAAGTGCTGCAATGTCAACATTGAATCTGTACAGCTCAAGGTCTTCAAAGCTGACTTCCGTATGCTGCTTGTGTATTGTATGTCATCATTCTCTGTCAATGCCAGACACATGGTCCTGACATTCCAGCTGCCAAGCTGGAAAGTTCTTGGTTTCTTATTTTTGCCAGGTGCAATTTTTGGTTTAGCCCCACATACCCCATGAGGTTGTGGTGGTTCAGCACCTAACTGTCTGGGGGCTGCTCAATTTTGTGGTGGGCAATGGCTGACAAAGAGAGTTCAGTGAGTTTATAACCCGTAACTGCCACCTTCCGTGTTCTGTCCACGCTGCCAGCAAGGATGGAGTGTCCTCTCCATGTGATGTGGCCACACTATCCTGGGCAGTTAATATGGAGGCACTACGTTGCCCATGTGTCAGCATACCCCTCTTGACTTCACTGGTTTGGATCAAAGGAAGGACAGAGTTGATACATTTTGAACCAGCTATGCTGCAGGAGTTGCCAGTGCAGAGGGGGTCTTCCATCTGCCTGCCTTTCAGGGCTCCACTCCTAGATTAGTTATCAGCCACACTTGCAGGACCCAATCTGACCTCTATGGATGTCATTGGCAAAAGCACTGAATTAATTTGCTCATCTGCCTTTTGATGGCATTTGCTCTATCAAGAGTTCCACTACACACCTCAGGCACTTGTACTGATTATGGTCATAGCAAAATCAAGTTTTCAATTCTGACCTGATCATGCCAGGGCTAAGGATCATAAAAAGGAGGTTATTAAGAATCTAAAGAATAAAAGAAATCCTACAAAAGGTCAAGGCCCATTCCTAGAGGGAGAAAGGAAGCTTTTTAATGTTGCAAAAAAGGTAGAAAAGGTTCTGCATTTGGAAGAAGCAGTTTGAGGTACTCACATCACATGAGTTAATGTAATCCTTTCAAGTCCATTAGCTGTCAAGCTGTTAACTAGAATCTACAGTAGAAACTTGGAGTTATGAACACCAGAGTTACGAACTGATGGATCAATCACATGTTTCATTTGGAACCAGAAGTATGTAATCAGGCAGCAGAGCCAAAAAGAAAAGAACAAATAAAGGACAGTTCTGTGTTAAATGAAAAGAATTAAAAAAAAAATAAAGTGAAAGTTTTAAAAAATGATTTGACAAGATTAGGAAATAATGAAAAAGCCGGTATGGAATTCGTTCAGAAAAAATCTAGGAATGTAATTAATGTCAGGAAACAATATGGTTTATGGAAAACCAGTCTTGTCAAATAAACCCAATTTTATCCTTCAATAAGAGTCCACATTTGGATGGTCAAGGGATGTGCAATAAACTCTGATTTCTCTACACGTAAAATGCTCCAGCGGTGTTGCCATAGCACTACAGTGTAGTCACTACTTAAACCAATGGCAGGGGTTCTCCTGTCAGCGTAGGGAATCCACCTCCCTGAAAGGTTGATGGAAGAATTCTTCCATTGACTTAATGCTGTCTACACTGGGGTTAGGTTGATAGAGCTACATCTCTCAGGGTGTGGATTTTTTTGCTACTGGAAAAAAATAAAATGCAATTATGGGTTGCGTTAACAAAGGCATAGCATGGAAGTAATGGGGGGCAATAGTATTCCTCCACTCGGCGCTGGTTAGGCCTCAGCTGGAGAAGGATGTAGAAAAACTGAAAATGGTCTAGAGCTGAGAGACAAAGATAATCCAAGGGATGGAATATAAACCATATGAGCAAAGCCTGAAGGAAATGGATATGTTTAATTTGGAAAAGAGCAGATTGAGGGAGGACATGACAGTGGTCTTCAGATATTGGAAAGGCTGCTATAAAAATGGAGAAAAGTTGTTCTGTCTTACCGCAGTGAATGGAACAAGAGTCGATATGGTCAAACTACACCATAGCAGATTCAGATGAAATCTCAAGAAAAACTTCCTAACTGAAAGAACAGGAGGACAATGGAAGAGATGCCTCGGAAGGTTGTGGAAGCTCCTTCCCTGGAGGTTTTCCAAAGAAAGCTGGATAGTCATTTGTCTAGGATGGTTTAGATGCAGAAAATCCTGCATCCTGGTAGGGGATCATACTAAATGATGATATACAATCCCCATGTAGACCAGGCCTTAATCCAGGGGTAAATGGGTAAAATGGAATGGAACATATTATAGAGGATGTCAGACTGGATGATATAATGATCCCTTCTGACCTTGAACCACATGAGACTATTGATAAAGAAAGTAAATCAGATCCTAGCCCCCCTTTGCCATAGCTACAGATGAAGGTCAAACTATGGTTTCCAGCTACAAAGTGTTAGTAACTTGAATACAGGTGAACACAGCACCCCTTTTCAGTTCGGACAGGAAAATTTGTTCAGTCTCATTCCAGTACTTCAAAGCCCAGGTGCTCTGCATAGGAGAAATACCCCAGATTAGCCTGACGAGTAGGCAAAGTGTTCAGCTATGGGAATCCAAGCGCTCTGAAGCTGGGGCAATCCTGGGGAGTCTGACTGACCCTGAAACATTAAATTTCAATTCCACCAGGGAGAGGCTGGGAGGAATTGAAGAGAGAGGGCAAGGAGAAATCCAGTGCAAACACTAATCCAGTCTCCATCCTGTCTATAGGTTGCCCCTTTTTCCATGGCACCTTTTGGGGGAAGATGAGGCCACTGTCTCCAGGAACATTTTATTAGTGTTGCTTTTACTAAGTCTGTTCCTGTGAAGTAATCCCAGTGACTGAGATTTGTCGGCAGGTATATGGTGGGAGCAGAAGTGGACAGCCGTAGTTCATCCTTCCCAGGAGTGGGGAGATCACAAACTCCAGCAAGTTCAGAAAACTTCAGATTCACCATGAGAGGATTGTGCACAAACAGGCTGTGTTCATCCAGCCTTTCCACCACATCCCACAAAATGAACAGTCCCTGCCAGAGCGGGAGTTCATTTCCTTTTCGGCGCGGTGGACAGACTGTGGTTATGGAAGGGAAGTCAGGATTCCGGGTTTTGCCTGTCATCCTGCCACTCAATCTATATGTGACCTTGGCCAAATCCTGACTCACTGTGCCTCAGTTTACCTATCTGTATAACGGGGATATGTTCAAGTGACTTTCTTTGCTAGGTGTTTTCAAGATTCTTCAATGAAAGGTGCTGCACAATATGATGATAGTTACTGATGAGAATTACTGATTGGTGATACCAAAGCAATAACCCTATGCATTTGCAGAAAATGTTCTTGTCCCCCCACAGTCATCTCTCTCCAGATCCGTCTGTCTACTATCTATCTATCCCTCCTGAGCATTTACACGGTTTCAGACCCTATGGTGCTCCAGGCATTATCCCTTGTTTTCTTCCTAATTAATTATAATTTTTAAATATACACAAATACACAAAACAGCCAATTCCCCTCTGACTCTGCCCAGAGCCAAAGAAAGTCCCTTAATTACTGTTTACTCCTAAAGCTGGATAATTAGCACAGAAGCGGAGACAGTCTTGTCTCCAGCCTGTTTACATACAGATTTCCCGCTTCTCCCATAGAGGCCAAGCAAAGCCCACTGGGAAATGCATAGAACTATATTATGAATGGTGCAAACCCCTGTATCGGCTCTCGGCGTGGGATGTTGCTATAGATGCTGGGGTGAGAGAGGTGTGGGACACGGCTACCTGAGGGGGATTCCCAGGGAAGACACTTCTGTTTAAGAATTCACAGCTACCCATCACTTGCTGAGGAACTCGTCTGCAAGAAAAACTTAGTGCAACATGGGTGTGACGGGATAGAGAGTAAGTGGTATTTTTCAATCTGTGCAGCCATTAAACATCTCAGGGTCCTTGCCAGAGGTGGTGAGTTTGCTCCAGCATCACTGGCCGAAATGTCACTCTTTTCTATGTACCTCTGCCCATCCCAGCTCATGGCTTAGAGCTCCGAAGTGTCTGCATTTCAGCGGCACGGTGGATCCTTCAGGCTGAAAGGTGTTAGTAAATGTACAGTACAAGGCCAAATTCTGAGACCGTGGCCCGTACATAGTTCAGGTCCCAGTGAGGCAAATCTCCCCTTGGAGTCAGAACTGAATAAAGACCTCAGGGGCCAGTTGTGTGTTAATGCACAGACACTGTCACCTCCTGCTCTTGCATTTCAGAGCTGTGGCTTTTAATCGAAGAACTGTTACCTGACTTTTATCTGCTGGAATGAATGGAGGTGATAGGGGGTCTCCTCACTGGAGCAATCAGAAACACATTTCAGCATGGGCAAGACATTTTTTCTCCTAGGCTCCCTTGAGAAATCAGCTGAACTGTTATTCTGGAAACTGTCAAAAAACAATTCTGCGGAAAGCAGACATGCAGCTAAGGAAATTTCAGTCCAAATGCCTAAAATTTGGCAAACTTATAAGCAACTGAAAATGCGGTCTTCTTATTGAAGGTGTCAGACAGTCTTAACTAAAGGTCGTGCCACCAGCACCAAGTACAATGGCCAAACCACTTGTGTATCTCATTCAGCTAAGCTCTTCGCTCCAATAATGTCAGTGGCAAGAAGTTCCACAGGTCAAATTTGCATTATGTTAACAAGTTCCTTTTATCGGTGTTATATGTTAGACTTGAAATGTAACTGAATGTTCCTTTGTCCGTGTGTTATGAGACATAGTAAATATAAATGCCTGCTCTACTGTTCTACTCTCTTTATTGATAGATCCATATGGTTTAATGTCAGAAGGGACCACTAGATTATCCAGTTATACCTTCTCTGTAACACAAGCCCATTAATTTTCACCCAGCTACCCCTGTATTGACGCAAAGACTTGTGTGTGATTAAGGCCGGGTCTACACTAGGATTTTACATCATAGAATCATAGGACCACAGGGTTAGAAGGGACCTCAAGGGTCAGCTAGTCTATGCGTCTGCCAAGATGCAGGATTTGTTGTGTCTTTGTCATTGAAGATTGACGGCTATTCATAGTTCTTTGGAAAACCTCTATTCAAGGAGCTTCCATAACTATCTTAGACATCTGTTCCATTGTCCTCCTGTTCTTACAGTTAGGAAGTTTTTCATTAGATTTAATTTAAATCTGCTATGCTGGAGATTGAACGCATTGCCTCTTCTCCTTCTCTTGGTGGTAAAACAGAACAACTTTCTTCCAGCTCTTCATGGCAGCCTTTTGAAGTATTTGAAGACTCCTATCACGTCCTCTCTTAATCTCCTCTTTTCCAAACTAAACATACCCAGTTCTTTCTGTCTTTGATCATAATGCTTGTATTGCACCACTTTGTCATCTTTGTCATGAGAAGGTAGACGGAATAATTCTTACATCCACCTATATATCACCTCTTGGAGAAGTGGATTACCTATGCTGATGCAAGAAACCCTGGCCTGTGGTGTAAGTCGTGTCTACACCAGGGGTGGGCAACTTATGGTACACGTGCTGAAGGCGGCACACAAGCTGATTTTCAGTGGCACTCTCACTGCCCGGGTCCTGGCCACCGGTCCAGGGGGCTCTGCATTTTAATTTAATTTTAAATGAAGCTTCTTAAACTTTTTAAAAACTTAGTTTACTTTACATACAACAATAGTTTAGTTATATATTATAGACTTATAGAAAGAAACCTTCTAAAAACATTGATATGTATGACTGGCACACAAAACCTTAAATCACAGTGAATAAATGAAGTCTCGGCACACCACTTCTGAAAGGTTGCCGACCACTGGTCTACACAGAAGCACTAAGGCAGCGCTGCTATAGAGATCTAATTGTAGACAAGCCTTCAGGAAGATTTTGCAATAAAGCATTCAGTCTCCATCTGCTGACATGGAGAGCTGGAGAATCCACCACTTCCCTTCTCAGTTCGTTCCAATGGTTAACCACCCTCAGTGCTCAACATTTGGCCATTATTTCCAGCTGGAATTTGTCCAAGTTCATCTTCCACCAATTGGGCCTTGCTTTGTCTTTCTCCTCTAGATTATAGATACCATCACTACCCCTGGATTTCTCCCCATGAAAGTGTCTACTTGATAATTTTTTGATAAGTTAAATAGATGAAACCCTTCAAGTTTCTCATGGTCCGGCTTTTTCTCCAGCCTCCAGTCATTTATGTGGCTCTTTTCGGCACCCTCTCCAATTTTCCAACATCCTTTTAAAATGTGCACATCAGAACTGGAAGCATTTGGTTTCCCCATGTACAGAGGTAAAATCCATCCCCTGCTGCAACTTTCCACTCCCTTTTTTATGCCTCCGAGGATTGCATCAGTCCTTTTGGACTTTTGAGTTGGTTTTAAACAATGACCTCTAAATCCTTGTCAGGGTCCTTGCACTGCATAATACAGTACCCCAGACTGTGGATTGGGCCTGCATTCCCTGTTCTGAGAGGATATGTTTGCATCTGACTGTATTAATATATGTTGTTTGCATCAGACACTTCAATGCCCCATATCAATTGATATGGCTGCCCTGTTCTTAGTGTGATCAGATGTCCCAATTTTTTTAGGGATAGTCCCAATATTTGGGACTTCTTCTTGTATAGAGCAACAGAGGGTCCTGTGGCACCTTTGAGACTAACAGAAGTACTGGGAGCATAAGCTTTCGTGGGTAAGAACCTCACTTCTTCAGATGCAAGTCTATTTCCCCCAACGCAGTCTCGATTTTTCACACTTTCTATCTCATCACCCTACCTGTCGTCCTCATTTTCAGCACTCTGCCAATCTTTGGGTTGTCCCAAATCTGCAGTGATTTTCTATTTCCTTTCTGGTCAGTGATGAAAATATTGAACAACATCAGGCCCAGAACTGATCCCTGCAGAACCCCACTAGAAAAAGCCCCAGTCACTGCAAGTGCTTTCTGAGGTCTCTCTGTCAGCTAGTCTTTGCTCCATTTTCTGTGTGCTCTAATGATATTGTAGAGTGTTATTTATTTTACCTCACTGTTTTCCCTTAATAAATTAAAACGACATAGAAAAATCAAAGCTTATTGCATATGCACAGTTCTATTGATAAACCAAATGTTTACCCTAACAAAAGAATGGATTCAGGTTTCTTCACAAGACCGGTTTTGCATAAACCTTGTCATTGACTAGCATTATTTATATTCTTGGAAATTTATTCTTAAACTAATCTGATACCAGCTTTTCCATTGTTTCCTAATCCTTTCAAATCTTTTTTTAATGTTTACCTTCAGTTTTTTAACAGTTTACATTTAAAACACAGGAATTGTCCTACTTTTTTTCTAGAATTCCTTTTCTTCAGATACTTAATAACCTCATTCCTGGTGATCCTTAGCTTTACCAACCATGGATATTTAAGTGATGTGTTTAAAGTCCCACACTCATGTTTCCCGCTGCTGCCTCTTGAGGTTACTCCACCCTGACGTGTAGGAATTATTGATGCATGGAGTATTGTTGGGGTTACTATGCCTGCCTGAGCCAGAGTTCTTCCATGTTTAAACTCTGTCCTTCCATGTTTAACTCTAATCGACCTTAACAACCAAGGACAGGAATTGGAATGTGTAAATAGCCCGTTAGCAATTACGACCTTGTTCATTTCAGGTACCAAACAATAATGATGAGGTTTGCATGTTTCTAGCTGGGGAAGGGGTAATAAACTAAGGGTAAACAGGACCAAATAACTGTTTAGGGAGAAGTTACTAACAAGCTAGATTTATAGCCCTAGAATGATTTAGTTGCTTAAATGTATAAACATGCCTTCGGTAGAGAGGGGGAGTGAGGGGGGGCTTAGTTGTAAAATGTATAAAGAAGAGAGAAATTGTTTTTGCTGGTGTGCTCAATTTGAGACTTGCCTGTCTCCTTGCACCACTTTGGGATCTCAAATAAACTTTGATTGTTTCTCCACCCCGGTATGTTTATTGGCATGAAGCACTCTGGGCACCGAACCCCACTGTTGCTGTCCTCGGGCCCCTGTGCCGGCAACAGTCTTGGCATCCCTGGGTGGGCTCGAGGCTGAAATTTAGCCTTGCCCGGATCCCTCCTGGCGGCCGACGGATTACGGCAAAGACCGACGCCCAGCGCGCACCGGTGACTTCATCGGGGGCCTCGGCGGAGATGTGATTTGGTCGACCCCGGAGGGCACAACGGTGCAACGCGCTTGATTAGTGGAGAAGCAGCTGTGGGCGATGGTGCAGAACCGGACCCTTGGATAAGGTAGGAACAGTCCAGTGGGGACTTTACCTGTTTTGACCTGGGGATGTCCAGTGTCTCCCTAGAGTGTGGGGCAGGGACAGAGTACTGCAGGCAGGGTAAGGTGTACGCCCTTAGAATGCATTCTGGTGAACTGGAAAGTGTTTGGATCGGATCCGTTGATTAAAAGTCAATTAAAAAAATTCTGTACAGTAGACTGGCCTCAATATCAGCTAGAGGACCAGGAAAGGTGGCCACCAGAGGGATCACTTAATTATAATACGATCCTTCCATTTCTTTTGTTATGTCAGCCAACGGGTAAATGGAATGAACATATGTATGTACAGTTGTTTATGTTGTTAAGAGATAGATCAGATCTTTTGCAAAAGTGTAATTTGACTCCGACAGATTCGATAGTAACTATTGTTAGTCCTCAGAGCCCTCCCCCGGTTGTAATGGCAGAGTCGGTGTCCCCTTCGGCTCCAACACCCCCACCGTATAAAGATAGGGTGCCTCAGGTCCCAGAGATTGCCCCCTCGGTGGGATTCTATCCATTGATTACTGAGACTCGGATAGCCCGTACTGGAACAGACAATCGCCCAGCCACTACAATGCAGGTTTATACCCATGTTCCTTTTAACCCAGTGGACCTAGCAGCTTTTAAGGCACAGGCAGGGGAATTCTCTACGAATCCAAGCAAGTTTATCTCGGTCTTTGAAGGGTGTCTGGCTAGCCATAAGCCTGACTGGGATGACTGTAATGTCCTTATGCGGACCCTGCTGTCTGAGGTGGAGCGTAATCAGGTTGTGTCTAAGGCACGGGAGGAGGCACAGCTTAGACATGAGGCAAACGCAGCAAACGTTCCTGTTGCTGCAGTTCAGGTCCCTACAGCAGACCCCCGATGGAATCCCAACGTGCCGGCAGATCTCACCTGTCTCACTGTATACAAGGAGCTCCTATTACATGGTCTCCGACACTCAGCTGTCCGACATAACAATTGGGCTAAGCCGTATGAGCTAGTACAGAAGCCAAAAGAGAGTCCGGTTGCTTTTCTGCAGCGTATTCGGGATACTATCATGCAAACTACTAATGCAAACCCTGATGATCAGGCTACTGAGGCAATTATGAAGGGTATCTTTACCAGCCGTGCTGCCCCGATATTAAAAGGAAACTGCAGAAAAAGGAGGATTTGATGGGCATGACAATGGCACAGATTTTGGAAACTGCAAACAGGGCTTACAGCCTTAGGGAGGGAGAAAAGAAAAAGAGGCAATGAAAATGATGGTTGCAGCAGTACAGGCTGGTGGCAGGGGAAGATTTCAGGAAGGTGGAAGGGGCCGGGGAATGAGAGGACGTGGGCGTGGGCGCCCTGGCTCACAGGAAAGGCATCTGGGTCACAACCAGTGTGCCATATGCCGAAAGGAGGGTTAGAAAGCAGCTTTGCTGGACAGTGCTGGCTCAGGGATTTAAAAATTCCCCCACCCTTTTCAGCCAGGCCCTGGCTAGAGACTTGGAGGAGTGGGACAATGAGGACAAAGTCCTCCTCCTGCAATATGTGGATGACTTATTAATTGCTGCAGTGGATCTAACTTCTTGCCTTAAAGCCACTGTGAACCTCCTGAACTTTGTTGGACTCCGAGGATATCGAGTAGCACAGAGTAAGGCTCAAATTGCCCTTCCAGAAGTTCACTACTTAGGATTTTACATAAGGCAGGGGGAACGTCAGCTGTCAAACGAAAGAAAGGAAGCTATCTGTCAAATTCCTATCCCAAGCAATCGTAAACGGCTCAGGGCATTTCTGGGTATGGCCGGCTTCTGTAGGATATGGATCCCAGAGTTTGGATTGTGGGCTAAACCCTTGTATGAATGTGTTAAGGGAGCGGATCATGACCCCTTTTACTGGTCCTCAGAAGCTGACAAGGCATTTAAGGTTTTAAAAAGGAAACTGATGGAAGCTCCAGCCCTGGGTCTGCCAGACCTCTCTAAGCCATTCCAACTGTATGTCCCTGAAAGGAAAGGAGTGGCCCTGGGAGTGCTTACTCAGTTATTAGGCACCTGGAAACGTCCCGTGGCATATTTCTCTAAACAACTGGATCAAGCTGCTAAGGGGTGGCCGGCATGTTTGCGAGTGGTTGCAGCAACTGCACTAGTGCTTGGGGAAGCTGAGAAATTGACACTGGGAGGAGCTGTGCAAGTGTATACTCCCCACATGGTTCAAGCCCTGCTGGATACTAAAGGTGGTCTCTGGCTTACACAGGCTCGAGTTGCTCGGTATCAGGCAAAGCTTGTAGAAAATCCTGAATTTACCCGACAGACCTGTCCCTCCCTTAATCCAGCTACCCTGTTACCGGAGACAGAGGAGCAGGAACATGACTGTTTGGAGATCATAGATGCCCAATATTCTAGCCGCCCAGACTTGAAAGATCAACCCCTCCCGAATGCTGATTATGAGTGGTATACGGATGGCAGTAGTACAGTTGTAAATGGGCAAAGGAGGGCTGGCTATGCTATTGTATCTCTCCATGAAACCATGGAAGCTGAGGGTTTACCTGCTGGGACATCAGCCCAGCTGGCTGAATTGGTAGCCTTAACTCGTGCACTTGAACTGTCAAAAGGGAAAAGAGTTAACGTTTTTACTGATTCCAGATATGCCTTTGGAGTACTACATGCCCACTCTGGTCTATGGAAGCAAGGAGGAATGTTGATAGCGCAAAGCTCTCCTGTCAAACATGGACCCCAGGTTCTCCGGCTTTTAGATGCGGTACAGCTCCCCTCAGTGGTAGCAGTGGTACATTGCAAGGCTCATCAAAAGGGAGATCAAGATGTGGCCAGAGGTAATGCTAGGGCGGATAGGGAAGCTAGGAGAGCTGCTACCCTGGAACCACTAGAAGCTGAAGATGCCCATATGCATGCCCTCATCCCATCAGTGGGGGAGCTCCCGACTCCTCAGTACTCTGGCGAAGAAAGGGATCTGGCCGACAGACTCGGTCTCCAGGAGAAAGCGGGGTGGTTCCAATCCCTGGAAGGAAAGATCCTACTACCAAAGAGCCTAATTCGGTCAGTGCTGCAGAAACTACATCAAACCACTCATGCAGGGAGAGAGGCTCTCTCTCAGCTAACGGGTAAATATTTTTTAACCTCTGGACTTAGGCCTCTGGCCTCCCAGGTGCAGGCTGAATGTTTAGTCTGCCAAAAGAACAACCCTCGACCGGGAGTGTCAGTGCTGCCAGCCACTCTGGAGCCTACCCCAGACCCAGGACTGGTGTGGCAAATAGATTTTACTGAGTTTCCCCGGACCCAAGGATTCAGATACCTCCTCGTCTTGGTAGATCGATTCAGCGGATGGCCTAAGCCTTCCCATGCCGTAACAACACTGCCAAAACGGTGGCTCTTAAATTTGTTAAAGAGATCATTCCTCGCTTCGGACTCCCCCAGTGGATGGAATCTGACAACGGAACACACTTCACATCCCAAGTCGTTCAAAAGATATCGGATGCCCTACAGACCCCTGGAAGCTTCACACGCCATGGCGACCGCAGGCCAGTGGGGTAGTGGAGCGTACAAATCAGACACTTAAGCGGCACCTCTCAAAGGTTTGCCAAGAGGCTTCCCTTAAGTGGCAAGATGCTTTGCCCCTTGTTCTGCTCCGCATTCGCGCTCTCCCAAAGGGCAGGTTAGGGCTCAGTCCCTTCGAGATTATGTTTGGAAGGGCATGGCATATGAATGGTACACCGGTTCTGGCAGGAGAGTGGGAAATGGGGTGTGGCTTCTTATCTCAGTACATGTGCTCTCTGTCTGCTGTTCTCTGTTCTCTCCACAGGTATACCAAAGATTTACAACCTCTCCCGCTGGATGCCCCGATCCACTCCTTGCAGCCAGGCGATTCTGTACTCGTCCGGACCTGGAAGGACGAGCCTCTCCAAGAGAAGTGGAAGGGACCCCACACCGTCCTGCTGGTCTCCCATACAGCAGCAAAGGTTGAGGGACACAAAAACTGGATTCATCACTCTCGTCTGAAAGCAGTGCCTGCTCCTGAACGGTGGACCGTCCAGCCTGCAGAGAAGACTGCCAGCGACGATTTGGGACTTAAGCTGTTATTCAGACGACAATAGTGTCTGCTCGGAATGCCCTGTGATCTCTTTGGACAGTCACAGCGCACTCCCTGCGAGACCTCTGAGCGTTCGTTGTGTTTGTTTTCACAGGACCGGCCTAACCTGGTGGCCTGGTCCCTTTTGTTTTTAATCTGCTTGCTATTGGTAATTGTTATTTTGTGGGTATTTGGGGAATTGTGATTGTTAGGCCTAGGGTCACCTGCCCAATATGAGTTCAGATCCAAGGTCTGCCATAGTGGTGCTCTTCGCCATAGGGACACTCCTCTTGTTAACTTCCGTTTCCCCCCAGGCACATGCGGGATGGAAAGGAATCCCTACTAACTTAGAGACAAACACATATGAGTCCCTGAAGGTTTGCTTTGCCCAAGAGTTTAACCTCTCCAACTGCTGGGTATGCTCCCAAATCCCGCACCATGCTGCAGGGTTACCCTGGAGGGTGGTTCCCCAGAAATCCCAGCATTCTCTCTCATTGAGAGCTCCAGCTCCATGGCACTCAATCGTATCTTGTCTACAGAATATGAGAAAACTCAGCCAAAAGCTTGTTGAGTATTCTCAAAGGAGGGAACTGTTGGGGTTACTATGCCTGCCTGAGCCAGAGTTCTTCCATGTTTAAACTCTGTTCTTCCATGTTTAACTCTAATCGGCCTTAACAACCAAGGACAGGAATTGGAATGTGTAAACAGCTAGTTAGCAATTAAGACCTTGTTCGTACCAGGTACCAAACAATAATGATGAGGTTTGCATGTTTCTAGCTGGGGAAGGGGTAATAAACTAAGGGTAAACAGGACCAAATAACTGTTTAGGGAGAAGTTATTAACAAGCTAGATTTATAGCCCTAGAATGATTTAGTTGCTTAAATGTATAAACATGACTTCGGTAGAGAGGGCAGGGGGAGTTGAGGAGGGGTGGTAGAGAAAAGGAGAGAGGGGGGGCTTAGTTGTAAAATGTATAAAGAAGAGAGAAACTGTTTTTGCTGGTGTGCTCGATTTGAGACTTGCCTGTCTCCTTGCACCATTTTGGGATCTCAAATAAACTTTGATTGTTTCTCCACCCTGGTATGTTTATTGGCGTGAAGCACTCCGGGCACCGAACCCCACTGTTGCTGTCCTCGGGCCCCTGTGCCGGCAACAGTATCATAAAATATTGAATTGGCATTAGGTGGGTTTGTTGTTCATAGATCATTTCTCTAAATAATGATGACGTTATTTTTCAGTGTGTGAAGAGCGACCAATCTGCTTCACCCATAAGAACAGCCTCCAGTAGTGCATGTACTGTCTTATATTAACATTGTCTCTCTATTCAGGCATTAGAACTGCGACCATCATCCTAGACCCTGGGCACGTACAGGAAGTCAGGGGAACGTACGGTACATGAAGGTGACACCCTTGTGCCTCAGAGTTTGACACCTTCACCCCTACTCCATGTCAGACTCCAACACAACCGACATCACCAACCCCTCCACCTTCATCCTGATGGGCATTCCTGGTCTTGAGGCAGCCCATGTCTGGATTTCCATCCCCTTCTGCACCATGTACATCATAGCCATCTTGGGGAACTTCACTATACTGTTCATCATAAAGTTGGAGCAGAGCCTCCATGGGCCAATGTACTTTTTCCTCTGCATGCTGGCTGTCACCGACCTGGTCCTGTCCACGGCCACTGTGCCCAAAATGCTGAGTAACTTCTGGTTCAATTCCAGGGAGATAGATTTCAATTCCTGCCTCACCCAGATGTACTTCATTCATTGCTTCTCAGCTATGGAATCTGGGATATTACTGGCCTTGGCTTTGGATCGCTACGTGGCCATCTGTGATCCTCTGAGACATTCCACCATCCTGACAAATTCTTTTGTGGTCAAGGTTGGACTAGCCGTGGTGCTGCGCTGTGGCATAAGTGCATTGCCCTATCCTTTCCTAGTTAGGCGGTGGCCATATTGCAGAACCAACATCATCCCCCACTCCTTCTGTGAGCACATAGCTGTGGTAAATCTGGCCTGTGCCGACACGCGCATCAGTAGTTACTACGGCCTCTTTGTGCTCTTCTCTGTGATAGGTTTGGATGCGCTTTTTATCATCGTGTCCTATATCCAGATCCTCAGGGCCATCTTCAGCCTTCCCACAAAGGATGCCCGGCTCAAGACTTTTGGGACCTGTGGCTCCCACCTTTGTTGCATATTATCTTTCTACCTTCCAGAATTCTTCTCCTCCCTCACGCACCGGTTTGTCCATGACGTGCCCCTACATGTCCTTGTTCTCATTGCCAATGTGTATCTTCTGGTGCCGCCCTTGCTTCACCCCATCATCTATGGGGTAAGGACAAAACAGATCCGGGACAGGCTGCTCCGGCTCTTTACTCGTAAAGGGACATAAATGTTCTATTCTGGTGCCCTGGCTCTGTGTAGAGATGGCTGGTGTGTAGAGATGGCTGGTAACATGGTGATGGGCCCCCTTTCCTGAATCACTTCCTGGACAGTCAGAGAGACATCAAAACCTTTTATGACCTTATTGTGCTGTGTCAGTATGACAAACTGGGGAATCAGTCTATGTACAATTCACTGTTTTGAAACCTTTTTAATTACTGAAAACTGGACCCCTGCAGGCCCGCCCCCTGCCCTGGCTCTTCCAACAAGACTCCTTCCCTGTTGTGCCTCTTCCCCACAAAGGCCCCACTTCTGTTGCTCGTTCCTCTCTTCCCCTCTCCTTGTCAGTCACTGTATCCTTTTCACCTCCACTGTTCCCACCCCTAGATGTATGGGAGCCATTTCAGATTTTGTTAGGCATTGCCACTTTAATGGTCTAGTTTTCTGGCAGAAGAAAAGTATATAATTCCTATATAAAAGAAAGAAAAGTAAATGAAAACAGCTCAACAAGTTGCCTGTTTCCAACACCCAGACACCCAGTTCCCAATGGGATCCAAACCCCAAATAAATCTATTTCACTCTGTGAAACAGAAATTAAAAAGTACAGTGACTAGAGTGAAATCCCTGCAAACTGCATGGACACATTTCAAAGACACCATAATAGAGGCCCAAGTTAAATGTATACCCCACATTAAAAAAACAAAACAAAACAAAAACAGTACATGAATGAAAATGGAGCCACCATGGCTTAACAACAATGTAAGAGAAGCAGTGAGAGATAACAAGGCATCTTTTAAAAAGTGGAAGTCAAATCCTAGTGAGGTAAATAGAAAGGAGCATAAACACTGCCAAATTAAGTGTAAAAATGTAATAAGAAATGCCAAAAAAGAGCTTGAAGAACAGCTAGCCCAAAACTCCAAAGATAATAAGAAAATGTTTTTTTTTAAATACATCAGAAGCAGGAAGCCTGCTAAACAACCAGTGTGGCCCCTGGGCAATTGAGATAGAAAAGGAGCACTTAAAGATGGTAAAGTCATTGTGGAGACACTAAATTAATTCTTTGCTTCAGTCTTCACGGCTGAGGCTATTAGGGAGATTCCCAAACATGAACCATCCTTTGTAGGTGAAATATCTGAGGAATTGTCACAGATTGAAGTATCACTAGAGGAGTGTCCTAACTATAAAGGGAAGGGTAACAGCCCTCCTGTGTACAATACTATAAATTCCCTCCTGGCCAGAGACTCCAAAATCCTTTTACCTGTAAAGGGTTAAGAAGCTCAGGTAACCTGGCTGATACCTGACCCAAAGGACCAATAAGGGGGCAAGATACTTTCAAATCTTGGTGGGGGGAAGGCTTTTATTTGTGCTCTTTGTTTTGGGGGAGTTCGCTCTTGGGACTAAGAGGGACCAGACATCAATCCATGCTCTCCAAATCTTTCTGAACAAGTCTCTCATATTTCAATCTTCTAAGTACAGCCAGGCAAGGGGTGTTAGATTTATCTTTGTTTTCTCAACTTGTAAATGTACCTTTTGCTAGAGTGTTTATCTCTGTTTGCTGTAACTTTGAATCTAAGGCTAGAGGGGGTTTCTCTGAGCTCTTTAAGTTTGATTACCCTGTAAAGTTATTTTCCATCCTGATTTTACAGATGATTTTTACCTTTTTCTTTAATTAAAAGCCTTATTTTTAAAACCTGATTGATTTTTCCTTGTTTTTAGATCCAAGGGGGTTGGATCTGGACCCACCAGGAGTTGGTGGGAGAAAGGAGGGGGGATGGTTAATTTCTCCTTGTTTTAAGATCCAAGGTGTTGGATCTGTGTTCACCAGGGAGTTGGTGCAAGAGTCTCTCAAGGCTACCCAGGGAAGGGAGTTAACCCATTTGGGAGTGGTGGCAGGAGACCAGATCTAAGCTGGTAGTTAAGCTTAGAAGTTTCATGCAGGCCCCCACATTTGTACCCTAAAGTTCAGAGTGGGGAAGGAGCCTTGACAAGGAGGCTTTGGAATTAATTGATAAACTTAACGATAACAAGTCACACATCTCAAAAAAAATATACTGGCATTAGAAAAGGTTCAGAGAAGGGCAACTAAAATGATTAGGGGTTTGGAACGGGTTCATAGGAGGAGAGATTAAAGAGGCTAGGACTTGTCAGCTTGGAAAAGAGGAGACTAAGGGGGGATATGATAGAGGTATTTAAGGGTACATCTACACTACAGCGGGGAGTCGATTTAAGATACTCAAATTCAGCTTCGTGAATAGCGTAGCTGAATTCGAAATATTGCAGCCAACTTACCCCGTTGTGAGGACGGCGGCAAAATCGACTTCTGCTGCTTTTTGTCGGCGGCGCTTACTACCACCTCCGCTGGTGGAGTTAGAGCGCCGATTTGGGGATCGATTGTCGCGTCCCGACGGGACGCGATAAATCGATCCCCGAGAGGTCGATTTCTACCCGCCGATTCAGGCGGGTAGTATAGACCAGACCTAAGATCATGAGTGGTGTGGAGAAAGTGAATAAGGAAATGTAATTTACTTATTCCCATAATACAAGAACTAGGGGCCACCAAATGAAATTAATCGGCAGCAGGTTTAAAACAAATAAAAGGAAGTTCTTCTTCACACAGCGCACAGTCGACTTGTGGAACTCCTTGCCTGAGGAGGTTGTGAAGGCTAGGACTATAACAGGGTTTTCAAAGAGAACTGGATAAATTCATGGAGGTTAAATCCATTAATGGCTATTAACCAGGACGGGTAAGGAATGGTGTTCCTAGCCTCTGTTTGTCTGACGGTAGAGATGGATGGCAGGAGAGAGATCACTTGATCATTACCTGTTAGGTTCACTCCCTCTGGGGCATCTGGCATTGGCCACTGTCGGTAGACAGGATACTGGGCTAGATGGGCCTTTGGTCTGACCCAGTACGGCCGTTCTTATGTTCTTATATATAATGCTTATACAGGGTAAATTCATAAATTGTCCTCCCTCTATAACACTGATAGAGAGATGTGCAAAGCTGTTTGCTCCCCCAAGTATTAATCACTTACCCTGGGTTTATTAATAAACAAAAGCCATTTTATTAAGTATAAAAAGTAGTATTTAATGGTTTCAAGTAATAAGAGACAGGACTACATAAGTAAAAAATACAAAATAAAGCAAAACCACTCAAGTCTAAGCCTAATATATTAAGAAACTGATTATAGGATGTATCTCACCTTCAAAGATGTTCCAATAAATTTCTTTCACAGACCAGCCTACTTCCTAGACTGGGCCAGGACTTCCCCCTGGTACATTCTTTGATAGATCCAGCAGACATCTCCAGTGGTAACCAGGTGTTTTCTCATGACTGGCTGCCTCCTTTGTCCTGCTCCACCCACTTTTATTGCTTTGGCACAAGGTGGGAATCTTTCATCTCTCTGGGCCCCCATCCACGCCTCAACAATGAAAAAGTAAAAGGATTAAGATGGATTCCTCTATCATGTAACATGGTCACATGCCACTGTAAGACCCTAGTCTCCATTGTTCCTGGTTTGGCCCACACATACACAGGAAGGTTTGCAGATAAATAAACCATTTACAACCAATTGTCTGGGTCATTGGGAGCCATCAAGATTCTAAACGACCATTGATGGTCCACAGTTTGCAGAGTTACAATAGGACCTTAGAGTTATATTTCATATTTTTAGCTTCAGATACAAGAATGATACATGCATACAAATAGGAGGAATATACTCTGTGGGTTATAAACTTTGTTAAGATACCTTACAAGAGACCTTTTGCATAAAGAATATTCCACTTACAACACATTCACATTCATAAGCATATTTCCATAAAACCTATGAAGTGCAACGTCACAGTATATTCTTACTTTATTACTAATGCTGTGGAGATAGAGACCCCAGCAAGCTTCCTGGTTTCTATCTCAGCTTTGGGGGAAAGTGGAGTCTAGTGGGTTACAGCAGGGAGTAGATAGATATGGTTTCTATATAAGAAAGCTCTACTGGGTGAAGACAACATTCCATCCAGCCCAGGGTCGTGTCTTCTGATCGTGACCAATGGCATGTGCTTCAGAGGAAATGAACAGAACAGGTAATAATTAAGTGATTCATGCCCTGTCACTCACTCACAGCTTCTGGCAAACAGATCCTAGGGACATGATCCCACCCCATCATGGCTAATACCCATTAATTGACCTATCCATGAACATACCTAATTTTACTGCAACTGTGTTATTGTTTTGGCCTTCAAAACCTCCTCTGGCAAGAGGTCCACAGGTTGACTGTGAATAAATAATTCTTTTTGTTTGTTTTAGATCTTCTCCTTCTTAATTTCATTGGGTGACACCTAGTTCTTGTGTTATGTTAAGGATTACATAATATTTCTTCATTCAGTTTCTCCACACCTGTCATGATTTTATCAATCTCTCTCATACCCCCCTGAGTCATCTGTTTTGCAAGCTGAAATGTCCCAATCTGTTTCACCTCTTCTCCTACGTTTTCCAATTCCAACATATCTTTTTTGGGATGGGGTGAAAAGATCTGCATTCAGTATTCAATATGTGGGCATAGCATGGATTTCTGTAGAGGCAATAAGATATTTTTCGGTCTTATTATCTATCCTTTCTTCATGATTACCAACATTTTATTTGCTTTTTTGCTTGCCACTGCATATTGAGCAGATATTTTAACCCTATTAATTCACATTTGATTGTATCAACCATCTGTATCCTTATTTCTTTGGGATTTTCCTCGACTCTTCCCTCATCGCTTTGTACTAAGGGGCAGGAGGCATCTGTATATATATAAAAAGTCATTAAAGTCTATCAGCCCTAACGAGATCTCGCCTGGACAGAAGAAGGGAGTAACTGCATTCTAGATAAAAAACAGTTTTCTCAAATTTCCTTGCAGAGGGGCAGGCATGGAAGGAATGGAACCTCACCAGAAAAGGAAGAGAGAGAGGAGGTGTTGGTCCAGCCCTTTAAAACCACAGAGACTGCCAGAGAAATCTGGGGTAGGAGACAGGCACAAGGGCTGGGGAGGGGACTCTGCTAGCAGGGCGATGGCTACAGCAGAGAGTCCCGCTGGAGGAGAAGTCAGGGGTTGTAGGAGTTGGCACTTGGACACCCCAGAGAGCTCTGACCATATCCCAGTGTAGGCTCCAGGGTGATGTTGAAAAAAAAATTAATTGACATCCCTAGAAGTAAACAGTGAGGTGGCAAAATGTGCAGATGATACACAACTATTCAAGACACTTGAGTCCCAGGCAGACTGAGAGGAGCTACAGAAGGATCTCTCAAAATTGCATGACTGGGCAACAAAATGGCAGATAAAATTCAGTGTTTACAAATGCAAGTAATGCACATTGAAAACATATTCCCAGCTATACATAGAAAATGATGGTGTCTAAATTAGCTTTTACCATTCAAGAAAAATCTTGAAGTCATTGTGGATAGTTCTCCAAAAAATCTACTCAATATGCAGTGGCAATCCAAAAAGCCAACAGAATGTTGGGAATCATTAGGAAAGGGTGAGATAATAGGAGGGAAAATATATTGCCTCTATCTATACCTATGCTATGCCGACATATTGAATACTGCATGCAGATCTGATTGCCCCATTTCAAAAAAAGATATATTTGAATTGGAAAAGGTACAGAGAAGGGCAAGAGAAATGATTAGGGATATCAAACAATTTCGGTATGATTTGAGATGAAAAAGACTGGGAGTTGTCAGCTTGGAAAAGAGATGACTAAGGGGGGGTATGAGAGAGGTCCATAAAATCATGACTGGTGTGGAGAAAGTAAATAAGGAAATGTTATTTAGTCCTTCTCATAAGACAAGAACTAGGTGTCACCCAATGAAATTAATAGGTAGCAGGTTTAAAACAAATGGATGGAAGTATTTTTTCACACAACTCACAGTCAGTCTCTGGAGCTCTTTGCCACAGGATGTTGTGAAGGCCAAGACTCTAACGAGGTTCCAAAATGAACTAGAGATATTCATGGACGATTGGTCCATTAATGGATAGTAGCCAGGATGGGCAGAGGTGTTGACCCTAGCCTTTGTTTGCAAGAGGCTGGGAATGGGTGCTGGTGGACATTACATGTTCTTTTCCTTCCCTCTGTGTCACCTGGAATTGGCCACTGTCAGAAGACAGGATACTGAACTAGAAAGATCTTTGGTCTGACCAAGTATGATTATTCTCATGGTCACTGAGGTAGGACATGGTGTGGTCACCTGAATGTGGGTGTCTCTTGTGCTCTCTAAATTAAAACATTCTTTTAACATCCTGTGCCTGGGTTTCCAGGGCGGCCCATAGTGAGATTAACCAATTAGGGCAAACTGAAAAGACTGGAGCTGACCCAAATGGGTGGTTATTCTAATACTTGTATTTCCCAAGCCAGCAACAGAACAGCTTTCACAATGATTTACTGATTACACAGAAAACAAAATACAGTTCACTTCCAGCAATCCAGCGTTTGGTTTCCACCAAGATAGACGATTCATGTATGATGATGATTATATCAAGCGGAGTGCCCTGGGGTCGGTGATGGGGCTTGTTTTGTTGAACATATTCATTAATGATCTGGATGAGGGGATGGATTTCACCCTCAGCAAGTTTGTGGATGACACTAATCTTGGGGGAGAGGTAGATACCCTTAGGGGTAGGGATAGGATCCAGAGTGACCTAGACAAATTGGAGGATATGGACAAAAGAAATCTGATGATGTTCAACAAGGACAATGCAGAGTCCTGCATGCATTGTCACAGGCTGCAAACCAACTGGCTAAGTGGCAGTTCTACAGAAAACAACCTGGGGAGTACAGTGGATGAGAAGCTGCACATAAGTCAAGAGTGTGCCCTTGTTGCCTAGAAGGCTAACGGCATATTGAGCTGCATTCGTAGGAGCATTGCCAGCAGAATGAGGAAAATTATTATTCCCCTCTATTTGGAACTGGTGAGGCCTTATCTGGAGTATTATGTCCAGTTTGATGGCCCCCCACTGCAGAAAGGATGTCGATAAATTGGAGCGAGTCCACTGGAGGACAATAAAAATGATCACGGAGCTGGGGTACATGACTTACGAGGAGAGGCTGAAGGAACTGGGCTTATTTGGTCAGTAGAAGAGAAGGGTAAGGCGGATTTCATAGCAGCCTTCAACTAGTTGAAGGAGGTTTCCAAAGAGGTTAGAGCAAGACCAGGGGTAGGCAACCTATGGCACGCGTGCAGAAGGCGGCATGCAAGCTGATTTTCAGTGGCACTCACACTGCCTGGCACCTGGCCACCGGTCTGGGGGGCTCTGCATTTTAATTTAATTTTAAATGAAGCTTCTTAAACATTTAAAAAAAACTTATTTACTTTACATACAACAATAGTTTAGTTATATTATAGTCTGATGGAAAGAGACCTTCTAAAAATGTTAAAATGTATGACTGGCATGCGAAACCTTAAAATAGAATGAATAAATGTAGACTCGGCACACCACTTCTGAAAGGTTGCTGACCCCTGAGCGAGACTGTTCTCAATGGTGGCAGAGGACAGAAGAAAAAGCAATGATCTGAAGTTGAAGTGGGAGAGGTGTAGATTGGATATTAGGAAAAAGTATTTCACTGGGAGGGTGGCGAAGTATTGGAATGGGTTACCTAGGGAAGCGGTGGTATCTCTATCATTAGAGGTTTTTAAGGCCCGGCTCGACATAACCCTAGCTGGGATGATTTCGGTAGAGTTGGTCCTGCTTTTAGCACTGGTTGGAAAATATGACTTCCTGAGGTCTCTTCAATCCCTAATCTTCTGTAGTTCTATACTTTAAAATGCTCTATCAACCTCAAAGGACTGTCACATCACCTCCCAGATCAAATAAGTGAATATTTCAGATCTTACCCAAATATACACTTACAGCCAATTCTTATTAACCGAATTAAGATTTATTAAAAAAAAAAAACTAAAGAAAGGAGAGTATTGGTTAAAAGATCATTATACATACAGACATGAATAGAGTTCTTAATTCAGTTTCATAGTAGAGATGGTGGGCTTCAGAGTTGCACAGAGTTCCTTCTAAATTTAGGCCATAGCTTATTGTCCAATGTCAAAGTATTCAATATCAGGGAGATCTAGGGTGTAACTGGAGACCACAATCTTGTGTCTCTAGCTTTCCCTGATGAAGCTTAAGCAGATCTGAAATAAAAAGGATATGGTCCCAGGAGCCCTTTATACAGTTCCAGGGCAGCACAACAGTCCTTAGGTGAACAATACACTTTTGAAGTAACATTATATTTCCTAAACATCACCAGTAATTATCTACCTGCATTAACGTAACATAATTATCCATTAAGCAGTTTATAGACAGTTTACCACAAACGTTAAAGAGACATATAGACAATGATATTATTACACCCAATTTTTACCCAATAATATTTCCTTTTGATCTTTGAATTAACAGAATACAGCCTTACACAGGAACCATTTGGTTACATGGTTCAGCTCTATCTCACTATAAGCAGACTACAAGAGTCACTCTCTTCTTCCAATTCTTTAACTATACAAGTCTACATTTCAAAGCTCTAGACCAGTGTTCCCCAAATAGGGATGCCGCTCGTGTAGGGAAAGACCCTGGCGGGTTCGGGCCGGTTTGTTTACATGCCACGTCATAAGACCAGCCGATTGCGGCTCTCACTGGCCTCGGTTTGCTGCTCCAGGCCAATTGGAGCTGCTGGAAGACTATCTAACATGGAATGGCCCCAATTACCATATACATACTTTTCTAACATGTTTCTATACATTGAAATTAGGTGACAATGGAACAGATGCCTCGGGAGGTCGTAGAAGCACCTTCAGTGGAGGCTTTCCAAAAAAAGCTGGATAGTCAACTGTCTAGGATGGTTTAGATGCAAAAAATCCTGCATCCTGGCAGGGGTCACACTAGATGATGATATAAAATCTTTTGTAGACCAGGTCTTAATCATACTATAGTTATGGAGCTTAATACAGGAGTACATGGGTGAAATGTAATGGCGCATTTATACAGGATGTCATTCTGGATGATCTAACGGTCCCTTCTGACCTTCAATCCTATGACTGTATTGATACAGAAAATAAATCAGGTCCTGTGCCCATTTTCCCATAGCTACAGATGAAGGTCAAACGATGGTTGCCAGCTACAAAGTGTTAGTAACTTGAATGACGGTGGATACAGCACCCCTGTTCAGTACAGACGGGAAAATTTGTTCAATGTCTTTCCAGTACTTAAAAGCTCAAGTGCTCTGTATAGGAAAAATACCCCAGATTCACCCGATAAGCAGGCAACGTGTTCAGCTATGGGAATCAAAGTGCCCCAAAGCTGGGACAGTCCTGGGAAGTCTGAATGAGACTGAAACATTAAATTTCAGTTCCACCGGGGAGAGGCTGGGAGGAATTGAAGAGAGAGGGCAAGAACAAATCCAGTGCAAACACTAATCCAGTCTCCATCCTATCTATAGGTTGCCCCTTTTTCCATGGTATCTTGGGGGGGAAGACAAGGCCACTATCCCCAGGAACATTTAATTAGTGTTGCTTTTACTAAGTCTGTTCCCCTGAAGTAATCCCAGTGACTGTGATTTGTGAGCAGGTCTCTGAGTGGGAGCCGAAATGGACACCCGTAGTTCATCCTTCCCAGGAGTGGGGAGCTCACAAACTCCAGCAAGTTCAGAAAACCTCAGATTCACCCTGAGAGGATCATGCAGACTCAGGCTCTGCTCATCCACAAAATGACCAGTCCCTGCCAGAGGAGGAGTCCATTTCCCTTCTGGCGTGGTGGACAGACCGTGGTTAAGGCAGGGAAGTCACAATTCCGGGATTTGCCTGCCATCCTCACACTCAGTCTCTGTGTGACCTTGGCCAAATCCTGACTCCCTGTGCCCCAGTTTACCTATCTGTATAATGGGGATACGTTCAAAGTGACTTTCTTTTGCTAGGTGTTTTCAAGATTCTTCAATGAAAGGTGCTGCACAATATAATGGTAGTTACTGATGAGAATTACTGATTGGTGATACCAAAACAATAGCCCTGTGTATTTACAGAAAATGTTTTTGTCCCCGCACAGTCATCTCTCTACAGATCTGTCTGTCTACTAAATATCTATCCCCACTAAGCATTTACAGGGTTTCATACCGTATGGCGCTCCACGCATTATCCCTTGTTTTCTTCCTAATTAACTATAATTTTTAAATATACACAAATACACAAAACAGCCAATTCCCCTCTGACTCTGCCCAGAGCCAAAGAAGGTCCCTTCATTACTGTTTACTCCTGAAGCTGGATAATTAGCACAGAAGCGGAGACAGTCTTGTCTCCAGCCTGTTTACATACAGATTCCCTTTTCCCCCTTAGAGGCTGAGCAAACCCCACTGGGAAATGCATAGAACTATATTATGAATGGTGCAAACCCCTGTGTTGGCTCTCGGTGTGGGATCCTGCTGCAGATGCTGGGGTGAGATAGGTGTGGGACACGGCTACCTGAGGGGGATTCCCAGGGAAGAGACTTCTGTTTAAAAATTCACAGCTACCCATCACTTGCTGAGGAAGTCGTCTGCAAGAAAAACTGAGTGCAACATGGGTGTGATGGGATAGAGAGTAAGTCTGTGGTCTTTTCCAATCGGTGCAGCCATTAAACATCTTAGGGTCCTTGCCAGAGGTGGTGAGTTTCCTGCAGTATCACTGGCCAAAATTTCATTCTTCTGTATGCACCCCAGCCCCTCCCGGCTCATGGCCTGCAGCTCCAAAGTGGCTGCGTTTCAGTGGCACGGTGGATCCTTCAGAATGAAAAGTGTTAGTAAATGTACAATACAAGGCAGAATTCTGAGATCGTGGCCCATATTTTGTTCAGGTCCTAATTCGGCAAATCTCCCCTTGGAGTCAGAACTGAATAAAGACCTCAGGAGCCAGTTGTGTGTTAATGCACAGACACTGTCATCTCCTCCTCTTGCATTTCAGAGCTGTGGCTTTTAATTGGGGAACTGCTACCTGACTTTTATCTGCTGGAATGAATGGAGGTGCTAAGGGGGCTCCTCACTATTACAACCAGAAACATATTTCAGCATGGGCAAGATGTATTTTCTCCTAGTTTCCTTTGAGAAGTCAGCTGAACTGTTATTCTGGAAACTGTCAAAAAACAATTCTGCTGAAAGCAGACATGCAGTTAGGGAAATTTCAGTCCAAATGCCTAAAATTTGGCAAACTTATTAGCAACTGAAAATGCGGTCTTCTTATTGAAGGTGTCAGACAGTCTTAACTATTGGTGTTATATGTTAGACTTGAAATGTAACTGAATGTTCCCTTGTCCGTGTGTTATGAGACACAGTAAATATAAATGCCTGCTCTACTGTTCTACTCTCTTTATTGATAGATCCATATGGTTTAATGTCAGACGGGACCACTAGATTATCCAGTCATACCTTCTCTGTAACACAAGCCCATTAATTTTCACCCAGCTACCCCTATACTGACGCAAAGACTGTGTGTGACTAAGGCCGGATCTACCCTAGGATTTTACATCACAGAATCATAGGACCACAGGGTTAGAAGGGACCTCAAGGGTCAGCTAGTCTATCCCTCTGCCAAGATGTAGGATTTGTTGTGTCTTAGTCATCGAAGATTGATGGCTGCCCATACTTCCTTGGAAAACCTCTATTCAAGGAGCTATCATGATTACCCTGGCCATCTGTTCTATTGTCCTCCTGTTCTTACAGTTAGGAAGTTTTTCATGAGATTTAATTGAAATCTGCTGTGCTGGAGTTTGAACACATTGCCTCTTCTCCTGCCCTTTGTGGAAAGACAGAACAACTTTCTTCCAGCTCTTTATGGCAGTCTTTTAAAGTATTTGAGGACTGTTATCATGTTCCCCCCTTAATCTCCTCTTTTCCAATCCAAACATTCCCAGTTTCTTTGATCATGTGGCTTTGTATTTCACCACTTTGTGATCTTTCTCATGATAAGGTAGATGGAAAAAATCTTGCGTTCACCTAGATATCACCTCTTGGGGAGCTGATGGAAGAAACCCTGCCTGAGGTGTAAGTAGTGTCTACACAGAAGCACTAAGGCAGTGCTGCTATAGCGTTTTAATTCAGACAAGCCTTCAGGCAGATTTTGCAATAAAGCATTCAGTGTGGATCTACTGACACGGAGAGCTAGAGAATCCACCACTTCCCCTCTCAGTTTGTTCCAACCTGTTAAGCACCCTCAGTGCTGAACATTTGCCACTATTTCCAGCTGGAATTTGTCCACGTTCCGCTTCCACCCATTGGACCTTGCTTTGCCTTTCTCCTCTAGATTACAGAGGCCATCACCACGCACAGGTTTCTCCCCATGAAAGTGTCAGCTTCATAATTTTTTTCATAAGTTAAAAAGATGAAACCCTTCAAATCTCTCATGGTCCGACATTGTCTCCAGCCTCCAATCATTTTTGTGGCTCCTTTCAGCACCCTCTCCAATTTTCCAACATCCTTTTAAAATGTGGATCCCAGAACTGGATGAATTTGGTTTCCCCATGTACAGAGGCAAAATCCATCTTCTGCTGCAACTCATCACTCCCTTTTTTATGCCTCCGAGGATTGGCCTTTTGAGTTGATTTTAAACATTGACCTCTAAATCCTTTTCAAGGGTTATTGCACTGCACAATACAGTACCCCAGACTGTGGGTCAGGCCTGCATTCCCTGTTCTGAGAGGATATGTTTGCATTTGACTGTATTAATACATTCACCAATGTAAATATTCTTACCAATGCTCCAGATCAATTGATAAGGCTGCCATCTCCTTAGGGTGACAAGGTGTCTACATTTTTTAGGGACAGTCCCAATATTTGGGGCTTCTTCTTGTATAGGAGCCTATTTCCCCCCACCTAGTCTTGATTTTTTACACTTTCTATCTGGTCACCTTACCTCTCCTCCTCATTTTCAGCACTCTGCCCGTCTTTGGGTTGTCCCAAATTTGCAGTGATTTTCTATTTCCTTTCAGGTCAGTGATGAAACATCAGGCCCAGGACTGATCCCTGCAGAACCCCACTAGAAAAAGCCCCAGTCACTGCAAGTGCTTTCTGAGGTCTCTCAGTCAGCTAGTCTTTGGTCCATTTTCTGTGTGTTCCAATGATATTGTAGAGTGTTATTTATTTTACCTCACTGTTTTCCCTTAATAAATTAAAATGACAGAAAAATCAAAGCTTATTGCATATGCACAGTTCCGTTGATAAACCAAATGTTTACCCTAACAAAAGAATGGATTCAGGTTTCTTCACAAGTCCGGTTTTGCATAAACCTTGTCATTGACTAGCATTATTTATATTCTTGGAATTTTATTCTTGAACTAATCCGATACCAGCTTTTCCATAGTTTCCTAATCCTTTCAAATCTTTTTTTTAATCTTTACCTTCAGTTTTTTAACAGTTTACATTTAAAACACAGGAATTGCCCTAATTTTTTTCTAGGATTCCTTTTCTTCTTCAGATACTTAATATCCTCATTCCTGGTGATCTGTAGCTTTACCAACCATGGATATTTAAGTGATGTCTTTAACGTCCCACACTCGTGTTTCCCACTGCTGCCTCTTGAGGTTACTCCATGCTGAAACGTAGGAATTATTGATGCATGGAGTATCACAAAATATTGAATTGGCGTTAGATGGGTTTGTTGTTCATAGTTCATTTCTCTAAATAATGATAATGTTATTTTTCAGTGTGTGAAGAGTGACCAATCTGCTTCACCCATAAGAACAGCCTCCAGTAGTGCATGTACTGTCTTATATTAACATTGTCTCTCTATTCAGGCATTAGAACTGCGACCATCATCCTAGACCCTGGGCACGTACAGAAAGTCAGGGAAACATACAGTACATGAAGGTTACACACTTGTGCCTCAGAGTTTGACACCTTCACCCCTACTCCATGTCAGACTCCAACACAACCGACATCACCAACCCCTCCACCTTCATCCTGCAGGGCATTCCTGGTCTTGAGGCAGCCCATGTCTGGATTTCCATCCCCTTCTGCACCATGTACATCATAGCCATCTTGGGGAACGTCACTATCCTGTTCATCGTAAAGATAGAGCAGAGCCTCCATGGGCCCATGTACTATTTCCTCTGCATGCTGGCCATCACCGACCTGGTCCTGTCCACGGCCACCGTGCCCAAAATGCTGATTAACTTCTGGTTCAATTCCAGGGAAATAGATTTCAATGCCTGCCTCACCCAGATGTACTTCATTCACTGCTTCTTAATGATGGAGTCTGGGATCCTCATGGCCATGGCTTTGGATCGCTACGTGGCCATCTGTGATCCCCTGAGACATTCCACAATCCTGACAAATTGTGCTGTGGCCAAGGTTGGACTAGCCGTGGTGCTGCGCTGTGGCATAATTGCATTGCCCTTTCCCTTACTAGTGAGGCAGTGGCCATATTGCAGAACCAACATCATCCCCCACACATACTGCAAGCACATAGCTGTGGTAAATCTGGCCTGTGCCGACACGCGCATCAGTAGTTACTACGGCCTCCTTGTGCTCTTCTCTGTAGCAGGTCTGGATCTGCTTTTTATCACCATGTCCTATATCCAGATCCTCAGGGCCATCTTCAGCCTTCCCACAAAGGACGCCCGGCTCAAGACTTTTGGGACCTGCGGCTCCCACCTTTGCTGCATTTTATCTTTCTACCTTCCAGAATTCTTCTACTCCCTCATGCACCGGTTTGGCGACAAAGTGCCTCTTCATGTCCTTGTTCTCATTGCCAATGTGTATCTTCTGGTGCCCCCCTTGCTTAACCCCATCATCTATGGGGTAAGGACAAAACAGATCCGGGACAGGCTGCTCCGGCTCTTTACTCGTAAAGGGACCTAAATGTTTTATTCTGGTGCCCTGGCTCTGTGTAGAGATGGCTGGTGTGTAGAGATGGTTGGTAACATGGTGATGGGCCCCCTTTCCTGAATCACTTCCTGGACAGTCAGAGAGACATTAAACCCTTTTATGACCTTATTGTGCTGTGTCAGTATGTCAATCTGGGGAATCAGTCTATGTACAATTCACTGGTTTGAAACCTTTGTAATTACTGAAAACTAGACCCCTGCAGGCCCGACCCTGCCCTCGCTCTTCCAACAAGACTCCTTCCCTGTTGTGCCTCTTCCTCACAAAGGCCCCACTTCTGTTGCTTGTTCCTCTCTTCCCCTCCCCTTGTCAGTCACTTGTATTCCTCCACTCTCCCCACCCCAGGTGATGGGAGCCATTTCAGATTTTTTTAGGCGTTGCCACTTTAACCGTCTAATTTTCTGGCAGAAGAAAAGTATATAATTTCTATATAAAAGAAAGAAAAGTAAATGAATATTAAACCCACTCAGCTCTAATATAAACATGTTCTGACATCTTGTGGAAAGTCACTTAAGGAACACAGTTTAGGATTAAAATTTTAATGTATATGTGACAGGATCGGTCACAGAGATCCCCCTGGGACTGTCATCTGATGTGTTGAAATTACCTCTGAGCCAGTCTTCCCTGACAGCTTGGGATTTTCAGAACCCTGTCTGTGGGTTATAAACTTTGTTAAGATACCTTACAAGAGACCTTTTGCATAAAGAATATTCCAGTTACAACACATTCACATTCATAAGCATATTTCCATAAAACCTATGAAGTGCAACGTCACAGTATATTCTTACTTTATTACTAATGCTGTGGAGATAGAGACCCCAGCAAGCTTCCTGTTTCTATCTCAGCTTTGGGGGGAGAGTGGAGTCTAGTGGGTTACAGCACGGGGTAGATAGATATGGTTTCTATATAAGAAAGCTCTACTGGGTGAAGACAACATTCCATCCAGCCCAGGGTCCTGTCTTCTGATCGTGACCAATGCCATGTGCTTCAGAGGGAATGAACAGAACAGGTAATAATTAAGTGATTCATGCCCTGTCTCTCACTCACAGCTTCTGGCAAACAGATCCTAGGGACATGATCCCACCCCATCGTGGCTAATACCCATTAATTGACCTATCCATGAACATACCTAATTTTACTTCAACTGTGTTATTGTTTTGGCCTTCATAACCTCCTCTGGCAAGAGGTCCACAGGTTGACTGTGAATAAATAATTCTTTTTGTTTGTTTTAGATCTTCTCCTTCTTAATTTCATTGGGTGACACCTAGTTCTTGTGTTATGTTAAGGATTACATAATATTTCTTCATTCAGTTTCTCCACACCTGTCATGATTTTATCAATCTCTCTCATATCCCCCTGAGTCATCTGTTTTGCAAGCTGAAATGTCCCAATCTGTTTCACCTCTTCTCCTACGTTTTCCAATTCCAACATATCTTTTTTGGGATGGGGTGATCAGATCTGCATTCAGTATTCAATATGTGGGCATAGCATGGATTTCTATAGAGGCAATAAGATATTTTTCTGTCTTATTATCTATCCTTTCTTCATGATTACCAATATTCTGTTCGCTTTTTTGATTGCCACTGCACATTGAGCAGATATTTTAACCCTATTCATTCACATTTGATTGTATCAACCATCTGTATCCTTATTTCTTTGGGATTTTCCTCGACTCTTCCCTCACCCTCTTTGTAGTAAGGGGCAGGAGGCATCTGTGTGTGTGTGTATATATATCTATATATATCTATATCTATATATATAGATATAGATAGATAGATATAAAGTAATCATTAGATCTCACTTGGAGAGAGAAGGGAGTAAATGCATTCTAGATAAAAAACAGTTTTCTCCAGCTTCTCTGCAGAGGGGTGCGCATGGAAGGAATGGAACCTCACCAGAAAGGGAACAGAGAGAGGAGGTGTTGGTCCAGCCCTTTAAAACCACAGAGACTGCCAGAGAAATCTGGGGTAGGAGACAGGCACAAGGGCCGGAGAGGGGACTCTGCTAGCAGGGTGATGGCTACAGCAGAGAGTCCAGCTGGAGGAGAAATCAGGGGTCCAGGAGTTGGCCCTTGGACACCCCAGAGAGCTCTGACCATATCCCAGTGTATGCTCCAGGGTGATGTTGAAACAAAACATTCATTGCTTGACAGCCCTTGTAAACAGTGAAGTGGCAAAATTTACAGATGATACAAAACTATTCAAGACAGTTTAAGTCCCTGAGAAAAGCTACAAAATTATCTCTCAAAACGACATTACTGGGCAACACAATGGCAGATAAAATTCAGTGTTGACAAATGCAAGTAACGTACATTGGAAAACATATTCCCAGCTATACAAAGAAAATGATGGGGTCTAAATTAGCTTTTACCATTCAAGAAAGTCCTTGAAGTCATTGTGGATAGTTCTCCAAAAACATCCACTCAATATGCAGTGGCAGTCCAAAAAGCCAACAGAATGTTGGGAATCATTAGGAAAGGGTGAGATAATAGGAGGGAAAATATATTGCCTCTATCTATACTTATGCTATGCCGACATATTGAATACTGAATGCAGATCTGATTGCCCCATTTCAAAAAAAGATATATTTGAATTGGGAAAGGTACAGAGAAGGGCAAGAGAAATGATTAGGGCTATCAAACAATTTCGGTATGATTTGAGATGAAAAAGACGGGAGTTGGCAGCTTGGAGAAGTGATGACTAAGGGGGGTATGCGAGAAGTCTATAAAATTATGACTGGTGTGGAGAAAGTAAATAGGGAAATGTTATTTACTCCTTCTCATAACACAAGAACTAGGTGTCACCCAATGAAATTAATAGGTAGCAGGTTTAAAACAATGAAAGGAAGTATTTTTTCGCACAACTCACTGTCAGCCTCTGGAACTCTTTGCCACAAACGAACTAGAGATATTCATGGATGATTAGTCCATTAATGCATAGTAACCAGGATGGGAAGAGGTGATGTCCCTAGCTTCTGTTTGCAAGAGGCTGGGAATGGGTGCTGGCGGACATTGCCTGTTCTTTTCATTCCCTCTGTGTCACCTGGAATTGGCCACTGTCAGAAGACAGGATACTGGACTAGAAAGATCTTTGGTCTGACCCAGTACGATAGTTCTCATGGTCACTAAGGTAGGACATGGTGTGGTCACCTGGAGGTGGGTGTCTCTAGTGCTCTCTAAAGTAAAATAATAGTTTTAGCATCTTGTTACTGGGTTTCCAGGGCGGCCCACAGTGAGATTAACCAATTAGGGCAAACTGCAAAGACTGGAGCTGACCCAAATGGGTGGTTATTCTAACACTTGTATTTCCCAAGCCAGCAACAGAACAGCTTTCACAATGATTTACTGATTACACAGAAAACAAAATACAGTTAGCTTACAGCAACCGCGTGTTTGGTTTCCACCAGGATAGAAAAGTCAATTATGATGATGATTTTATCAAGCGGAGTGCCCTGGGGTCGGTGCTGGGGCTTGTTTTGTTGAACATATTCATTAATGATCTGGATGATGGGATGGATTTCACCCTCAGCAAGTTTGTGGATGACACTAATCTTGGGGGAGAGGTAGATATCCTTAGAGGTAGGGATAGGATCCAGAGTGACCTAGACAAATTGGAGGATATGGACTAAATAAATCTGATGATGTTCAACAAGGACAATGCAGAGTCTTGCATGCATTGCTACAGGCTGCAGATTAACTGGCTAAGTGGCAGTTCTGCAGAAAACAACCTGGGGATTACAGAGAAGTTGCACATAAGTCAAGACTGTGCCTTTGTTGTCAAGAAAGCTAAAGGTATAATGAGCTGCATTAGTAGGAGCATTCCCAGCAGAATGAGGAAAATGATTATTCCCCTTTATTTGGAACTGGTGAGGCCTTATCTGGAGTATTATGTCCAGTTTGGTGGCCCCCCACTACAGAAAGGATTGGACAAATTGGAGAGAATCCATTGGAGGACAATAAATGATTAAGGGCCTGGGTACATGACTTACGATGAGAGGCTGAGGGAACTGGGCTTCTTTGGTCTGTAAAAGAGAAGAGTAAGGGGGATTTCAAAACAACCTTCAACTAGCTGAAGCGGTTTTCCAAAGAGGTTACAGCTAGACTGTTCTCTATGGTGGCAGAGAACAGAACAAAAAGCAATGATCTCAAGTTGCAGTGGGAGAGGTGTAGGTTGGATATTAGAAAAAAAACATTTCACCGGGAGGGTGGTGAAGAACTGGAATGGGTTATCTAGGGTAGTGGTGGTATCTCCATCATTAGAGGTTTTTAAGGCCCGGCTCGACAAAGCCCTGGCTAGGATGATTTAGGTAGAGTTGGTCCTGCTTTTAGCACTGGTTGGAAAAGATGGAGTCCTGAGGTTTTTTCAATCCCTAGTCTTCTATAATTCTATAATTTAAAATTCTCTATCAACCTCAAAGGACTGTCACATCACCTCCAAGATCAGATCAGTGAATATTTCAGATCTTACCCAAATACACACTTACATCCAATTCTTATTAACTGAATTAAGATTTATTAAAAAAAAACTAAAGAAAAGAGAGTATTCATTAAAAGATCATTATACAGACAGACTTAATTCAGGGAGACCTAGGTTGTAACTGGAGACCACAAACTTGTGTCTCTAGCTTCCCCTGATGAAGCTTAAGCAGATCTGAAGTAAAAAGGATCAGGTACCAGGAGCCCTTTATACAGTTCCTGGGCAGCACAACAGTCCTTAGGTGAACAATACACTTTTGAAGTAACCTTCTATTTCCTAAACATCACCAGTAATTAACTACCTGGATTAACATAACATAATTATCCATTAAGCAGTTTCTAGACAGTTTACCATAAGCTTTAAAGAGACATATAGACAATGATATTATTACACACAATTTTTATCCAATAGTATTTCATTTTGATCTTTGAATTAATAGAACACAGACTTACACAGGAACCATTTGGTTACATGGTTAAGCTCTATCTCACTATATGAAAGCAGACTACTAGAGTCACTCTCTTGTTCCAATTGTTTAACAATACAAGTCTACATTTCAAAGCTCTAGACTATCTAACATGGAATGGCCCCAATTACCATATACATACTTTTCTCCCATGTTTCTATACATTGAAAGTAGGTGACAATGGGGACAGATGTCTTGGGAAGTCATGGAAGCAAGCTGACTGGATCTTTTCCAGAAAAAAAAAGCTGGATAATCATCTGTCTAGGATGGTTTAGATGCAAAAAATCCTGCATCCTGGCAGGGGGTCACACAAACTGATCATATAAAATCCTGTGTAGACCAGATCTTAATCACACACTAGTTACGAAGCTCAATACAGGAGTATATGGGAGAAATGGAATGGCACGTGTTATACAGGATGTCATTCTGGATGATCTAATGGTCCCTTCTGACCTTGAACCCTATGAGTCTATTGATACAGAAAATAAATCGAGTCCTAGTCCCCCTTTGCCATAGCTACAGATGAAGGTCAAACTATGGTTTCCAGCTACAGAGTGTTAGTACTTGAATACAGGTGGATACAGCCCCCCTGTTCAGTACAGACAGGAAAATTTGTTCAGTCTCATTCCAGTACTTAAAAGCCCAGGTGCTCTGCATAGGAGAAATACCCCAGATTAGCCTGATGAGCAGGCACAGTGTTCAGCTATGGGAATCCAAACACCATGAAACTGGAGCAGTCCTGGGAAGTCTGACTGAGACTGAAACATTAAATTTCAGTTCCACCAGGGAGAGGCTGGGAGGAAATGAAGAGAGAGGGCAAGAACAAATCCGGTGCAAACACTAATCCAGTCTCCATCCTGTCTATAGGGCACCCCTTTTTCCATGGCACCTTTGGGGGGCAGACGAGGTCACTATCTCTAGGAAGATTTTATTAGTGTTGCTTTTACTGAGTCTGTTCCCCCAAAGTAACCCCAGTGACTGTGATTTGTCGGCAGGTATCTGAGTCGGAGCAGAAGTGGACACCCGTAGTTCATCCTTCCCGGCAATGGGGAGCTCACAAACTCCAGCAAGTTCAGAAAACCTCAGATTCACCATGAGAGGATCATGCAGACTCAGGCTGTGCTCATCCAGCCTTTCGGCCCATCCCACATCATGAACAGTCCCTGCCAGAGCGGGAGTCCATTTCCCTTTTGGCGTGAGGGACAGACCGTGGTTAAGGCAGGGAAGTCAGGATTCTGGGTTTTGCCTGTCATCCTGCCACTCAATCTATGTGTGACCTGTGCCAAGTCCTTTTTCCCTGTGCCTCTGTTTACCTATCTGTATTATCTGGATATGTTCAAAGTGACTTTCCTTTGCTAGGTGTTTTCAAGATTCTTCAATGAAAGGTGCTGCACAATATGATGATAGATACTGATGAGAATTACTGATTGGTGATACCAAAGCAATAGCCCTGTGTATTTGCTAAAAGTGTTCCCCCCCCCCCGCAGTCATCTCTCTCCAGCTCTGTCTGTCTACTATCTATCTATCCCTACTGAGGATTTACAGGGTTTCAGACCCTATGGAGCTCTAGGCATTATCCCTAGTTTTCTCCCTCCTTTTCAGAAGCTCCCTTAATTACTGTTTACTCTTTAAGCTGGATAATTAGCACAGAAGTGGAGACAGGCTTGTTTCCAGCCTCTTAGCATTCTGATGCTGCTTCTCCCCTAGAGGCCGAGTAAACCCCACTGGGTTGCATAGAACTATTTTATAAATGGTGCAAACCCCTGTGTTGGCTCTCGGCGTGTGATGTTGCTACAGATGCTGGGGTGAGAGAGACGTGGGACAGAGCTACCTGAGGGGGATTCCCAGGCATGACACTTCTGTTTCAAAATTCACAGGTACCCATCTCTTGCTGAGGAGGTCGCATCTTGACAAACCGAGTGCAACATGGGTGTGATGAGATAGAGAGCCAGTCTGTGATCTTTTCCACTCGGTGCAGCCATTAAACATCCCAGGGTCCTTGCCATACGTGGTGAGTTTGCTCCAGTATCATTGGCCAAAATGTCACTCTTCTCTATGTACCTCTGCCCATACCAGCTGATGGCCTGCGGCACCAAAGTGTCTGCATTTCAGTGGCACGGTGGATCCTTCAGGCTGAAAGGTGTTAGTAAATGTACAATACAAGGCAGAATTCTGAGACCATGGCCCGTACTTAGTTCAAGTCCCAATAAGGCAAATCTCCCCTTGGAATCAGGACTTAATAAAGACCTCAGGAGCCAGTTGTGTGTTAATGCAGTGACACTGTCACCTCCTCCTCTTGCATTTCAGAGCTGTGGCTTTTAATCAGGGAACTGTTACCTGACGTTTATCTGCTGGAATGCATGGAGGTGCTAGGGGGGCTCCTCATTGGAACAACCAAAAACAAATTTCAGCATGGGCAAGACATATTTTGTCCTAGTTTGTTTTGAGAAGTCAGTTGAACTGTTATTCTGTAAACTGTCAAAAAACAATTCTGCGGAAAGCAGACATGCAGCTAGAGAAATTTCAGTCCCAATGCCTAAAATTTGGCAAACAAACATATAAGCAACTGAAAATGAGGTCTTCGTTTTGAAGGTTTCAGACAGTATTACCTAAAGGTGATGCCACCAGAACCACGTACAATGACCAAACCCTTTGTGTATCCTATTCAGCTAAGCTCTTTGCTTCAATAATGTCAGTGGCAAGAAGTTCCACAGGTCAAATTTGCATTATGTTAACAAGTTTTTTTTAATCAGTGTTATATGTTCCGGCTTGAAATATAACTAAATGTTCCCTTGTCTGTGTGTTATGAGACACAGTAAATATATTTCCCTGCTCTACTTTTCTACTTTCTTTATCAATAGTCCAATATGGTTTAATATCATAACGGACCATTAGATTATCCACTCATACATTCTCTTTAACACAAGCCCATTAATTTTCACCCAGCTACCCAGGACCAGAGGGTTAGACAGGACCTCAGGGGTCAGCTACTCTATCCCTCTGCCAAGATGCAGGATTTGTTGTGTCTTAGTCATCAAAGATTGATGTCTAGTCACACTTCTTTGGAAAACCTCTATTCAAGGAGCGTCCATAACTATCTTGGACATCTGTTCCATTGTCCTCCTGTTCTTACAGTTAGGAAGTTTTTCATGAGATTTAATTTAAATCTGCTGTGCTGGAGATTGAACGCATTGCCTCTTCTCCTGCCCTTTGTGGTAAGACAGAACAACTTTCTTCCAGCTCTTTATGGCAGCCTTTTGAAGTATTTGAAGACTCCTATCACGTCCTCTCTTAATCTCCTCTATTCCAAACTAAACATACCCAGTTCTTCCTGTCTTTGATCATAAAGCGTGTATTTCACCACTTTGTCATCTTTGTCATGAGAAGGTAGACGGAAGAATTCTTACGTCCACCTATATATCACCTCTTGGGGAAGTGGATTACCTATGCTGATGGAAGAAACCCTGCCTATGATGTAAGTAGTGTCTACACTGAAGCACTAATGCAGTGGTGCTATAGCATTTTAATTGTAGACAAGCCTCCAGGCAGATTTTGCAATAAAGCATTCAGTCTGGATCTGCCAACACGGAGAATTGGAGAATCCACCACTTCCCTTCTCAGTTTGTTCCAACGGTTAACCACCCTCAGTGCTGAACATTTGGCCATTAATTCCAGCTGGAATTTGTCCACATTCAGCTTCCACCCATTGCGCCTTGCTTTGCCTTTCTCCTCTAGATTACAGAGGCCATCACCACGCACAGGTTTCTCCCCATGAAAGTGTCAGCTTGATAATTTTTTTGATAAGTTAAAAAGATGAAACCCTTCAAGTCTCTCACGGTCCGGCATTTCCTCCAGCTGCCAATCATTTTTGTGGCTCTTTTCCGCATCCTCTCCAATTTTCCAGCATCTTTTTAAAATGTGAACCCCAGAACTGGATGCATTTGGTTTCGCCATGGTTTCCCCATGTACAGAGGTAAAATCCTTCCTCCGCTCCAACTGACCACTCCCCTTTTTATGCCTCCGAGGATTGCATCAGTCCTTTTGGCCTTTTGAGTTGGTTTTAAACAATGACCTCTAAATCCTTTTCACGGTTATTGCACTGCATAATATAGTTCCCCAGACTGTGGGTCGGGCCTGCATTCCCTGACTGTATTAATAGATTTACCAATGTCAATATTCTTACCAATGCTCCAGATCAATTGATATGGCTGCCCTGTGCTTGGTGTGACCAGATGTCCCAATTTTTTAGGGACAGTCCCAATAGTTGGGGCTTCCTCTATTTCCCCCCGCCTAGTCTTGATTTTTTACACTTTCTATCTGGTCACCTTACCTGTCCTCCTCATTTTCAGCACTCTGCCAAGCTTTGGGTCATCTGCAAATTTTATCTGCACTGATTCTCTATTTCCTGTCAGATAAGTGATGAAAATACTGAATAACATCGGGCCTAGAAGTGATCCCGGCAGAACCCCACTAGAAAAAGCCCCAGTCACTACAAGTGCTTTCTGAGGTCTCTCTGTCAGCTAGTCTTTGGTCCATTTTGTGTGTGCTCTAATGATATTGTAGAGTGTTAATTATTTTACCTCACTGTTTTCCCTGAATAAATTAAAATGACATCGAAAAATCAAAGCTTATTGCATATGCACAGTTCCCTTGATAAACCAAATGTTTACTCTAACAAAAGAATGGATTCAGGTTTACTTGACAAGACCGGTTTTGCATAAACCTTGATATTGACTGACATTATTTATATTCTTAGAATTTTTTTTCTTGAACTAATCCCATACCAGCTTTTCCATTTTTTCCTAATCTTTTCAAATCTTTACTTTTTCTTATGGTTTACTTTTAAAACACAGGAATTGCCCTAAAACTTTTCTAGGATTCCTTTTCTTAATGAACTTAATAAACTTGTTTTTCATGATCCTTAGCTTTGCCAATCATAGATATTTAACTGATGTCTTTAAAGTCCCTTTTCGATTTTCATAACTTCCACTTTATATTGCAGGCTATTTATTTCCCCTTTTTTACTTTTGTTATAAATAGCTTCCCCTAACCCCTAATTTCTACATTCACTTTGCAGCTGAACCGGGTTTTTAGCCAAAGTTTTTCACCTTCTTGACTGTGGAATTGTGACATTTTTGCTATCTAAGAATCTCTTCTTAAAGAACTCCCAATTTTTATTCCATTTTTTCGTCTAAATTTTTCATCCCAATCAGTTTTGCTTATCGTTTTCCTCATTTTGGAAAACTACAGATTTTGAAGCCCTTAGCGTCTATAGATAGTATTAGTGGGGAACTCTTCTCGGTTTGTCAATTTGAATGTAATCAGTTCCATTCCTTATTTCCCTCCCCTCCCTCATATGCCTCCTTGTTTGTCTCTTCTCTAAACTAAACAGTCACAGACTTTTCAGTCTGTTCTCCATTCTCATACATGTCTGGGAAATCCCCTTCATATTTGTTATATCCTTTCTAGAGACAAAGCGACCAAAACTGAGTACATAACCAGCGGAGGTTATTCTCTATCCCATTCCTTAGGCTTCCAAAGATTGTGTTTCGTTTTGCCTCTGCTGCGAATGAGCACGTGTTTCAATTGAGCTGCTATTAATCATGCCCAGGTCTTTTCCCTGAGGTATGTTCCAGATGGGATGTTTACCCCTGGCACATATCTTGACAAAGGTTTCAGATTTTGAGAAATCAGATAAATGTGTAACTCCCTACAACATGGATTTTCTAGCCTGGGTTTCATTGCATTAAGGAATGGATAACCAGTATCCACACATGTGTTTCCCACTGCTGCCTCTTAAAGTTCCTCTACCCTGACATGTAAGAATTATTGATACAAGGAATATCATAAAATATTGAATTGGCATGAGAAGGGTCAGTTATTCATAATTCATTTCCCTGAATTATGAAAATGTCATTTTTCAGTGTGTGAAGAGTTACCAATCTGTTTCACCCATTAAAACAGCCTCCAGTAGTGCATGTAGAGTCTTATATTAATACTGTCTCTCCATCCAGGCATTTGAACTTCAACCATCACCCTATACCCTGGGCACATACAGGAAGTCAGGGACAACTTCTCCTCTACTCCATGTCAGATTCCAACACAACCAATTTCACCAACCCCTCCACCTTCATCCTGCTGGGTATTCCTGGCCTGGAGGCAGCCCATGTCTGGATCTCCATCCCCTTCTGCACCATGTACATTATAGCCGTCTTGGGGAACTTCACCATCCTGTTCATCGTGAAGACGGAGCCGAGCCTCCATGGGCCCATGTACTATTTCCTCTGCATGCTGGCTGTCACCGACCTGGTCCTGTCCACGGCCACTGTGCCCAAAATGCTGAGTAACTTCTGGTTCAATTCCAGGGAGATAGATTTCAGTGCCTGCCTTACCCAGATGTACTTAATTCACTGCTTCTCAGCGATGGAATCTGGGATATTTGTGGCCTTGGCTTTGGATCGCTACGTGGCCATCTGCCATCCCCTGAGACATTCCACCACCCTCACAAATTCTGTTGTGGCCAAGATTGGCCTGGCTGTGCTGCTGCGCAGCGGCATACTTACATTGCCCTATCCCTTCCTGGCGAGGCAATGGCCATATTGCAGAACCAACATCATCCCCCACACGTACTGTGATCACATAGCTGTGGTGAAGCTGGCCTGTGCCGATACCTGCATCAGTAGTTACTATGGTCTTTTTGTAGTATTCTCTGTGATTGGTCTGGATGTGCCTTTTATCACCGTGTCCTATATCCAGATCCTCAGGGCCATCTTCAGCCTTCCCACAAAGGATGCCCGGCTCAAGACTTTTGGGACGTGTGGCTCCCACCTTTGTTGCATATTATCTTTCTACCTTCCTGAATTCTTCTCCTCCCTCGTTCAACGGTTTGGTCACAAAGTGCCCCTACATGTCCTTGTTCTCATTGCCAATGTGTATCTTCTGGTGCCCCCTTGCTTCACCCCATCATCTATGGGGTAAGGACAAAACAGATCCGGGACAGGCTGCTCCGCCTCTTTACTCATAAAGGGACCTAATTCTTTTATCCTGTTCCTCTGTCTCTGTGTAGAGATGGCTGGTGACGTGGTGCTGGGCCATCTTCCCTGAACCACTTCCTGGACAGTCAGAGAGATATTAAACCCTTTTATGACCGTACTGTGCTGTGCCAGCATGACAAACTGGGGAATCAGTCTATGTACAATTCACTGGTCTGACACCTTTTTTATTGCCGGAAGCTGGACCTCTGCAACCCTGCCCCTTGCCCTAGCTCTTCCAATAAGGCTCCTTCCCTGCTGTGCCTCTTCCCCACAAAAGCCCCACTTCAGTTGCTCGTTCCTCTCTTCCCCTCCCCTTGTCAGTCACTGTATCCTTTTCACCTCCACTCTCCGCCACCCCAGCTGTACGGGAGCCATTTCAGATTTTGGTAGGCATTGCCACTTTAACCATCTAGTTTTGTGGCAGAAGGATAGTATCTAATACATATATAAAAGAAAGAAAAGTAAATGAATATTAAACCCACTCAGCTCTAATACAAACACGTACTGATAACTTGTGGGACGTCACTTAAGGGACACCATTCGGGATTAAAATGTTAATACATATGTGATGGGATCGGTCACAGAGATCCCCCTGGGACTGTCACCAAATGTGCTGAAATTACCTCTGAACCAGTCTTCCCTGCCATTATGGGATTTCCAGAACCCTTTTTTGTTGAGCCAGACATGCTAGCCTGCTGCAACACAGACCCAGGGTCTGGGCCACACCCCCACAGCAGCAGACTTAACTGAAAACAGCTCGACAATGAATGAACAGAACAGGTAATAATTAAGTGATTCATGCCCTGTCACCCACTCTCAGCTTCTGGCAAACAGACACTAGGGACATGATCCCTGCCCATTGTGCATAATGGACATCGATTGACTATCCTCCATGAACTTACCTAATTTTACTGGAACCATGTTATTGTTTTGGCCTTCATAACCTCCTCTGGCCAAGAGTTCCACAGTCTGATTGTGAATAAATAATTATTTTTGTTTGCTTTAGATTTGCTCTCTATTAATTTCATTGGGTGACACCTATTGCTTGTGTTATTTGAAAGAGTACATACTATTTCTTTATTAAATTTCTCCACACCTGTCATGATTTTATAGATCTCTCTTTGTCATAAATATAAAAGGAAGGGTAGCAACCTTTATATGTGCAATAACATAAAATCCCTCCTGGCCAGAGGAACAGAATCACTTACCTGTAAGGGGTTAATCAGTTCAATTAACCTAGTTGGCACCTGACCAGAAGGACCAATGGGGAAAGAAGATACTTTCAAATCTGCAGTGGGGGAAGGTTTTGTTGGTGCTCTTTTTGTTGGTTCCCTCTCAGGACAAAGATAGAGACCCAGCAGGTAAACCAGCTCCTAACAAGATCCTGAACTGACACATCTAAAATTACAGAAATTGTAAAAATAATGAGGAGTCCTTGTGGCACCTTAGAGACTAATGAATTTATTTGGACAGAAGCTTTCGTGGGCTAGAACTCACTTCATCAGATGAATGAAGTGAAAAATACAGGAGCAGATATAAATACATGAAAGGATGGAGGTTGCTTTACCAAGTGTGAAGTCAGTCTAATGAGATAAATCAATTAACAGCAGGATACCAAGGGTGGAAAAATAACTTTTGAAGTGGTAAGAGAATGGCCCATTACAGAAAGTTGACAAGAAGGTGTGAGTAAAAGTAGGGAGAAATTAGTATTGGGGAAATTAAATTTAGGTTTTGTAATGACCAAACCACTCCCAATCTTTATTCAGGCCTAATCTGATGGTATCCAATTTGCAAATTAATTCCAGTTCTGCAGCTGCATGTTGGAATCTGTTCTCGAAGCTTTTTTGTTGAAAAATTGCCACTTTGAGGTCTGTTATTGAGTGACCAGAGAGACTGAAGTGTTCGCCAAGTGTTTTTGAATGTTATGATTCCTGATGTCAGATTTGTTTCCATTTATTCTTCATCTCAGGCATTGGCACCCTGACAGCAAGATTATCTGGCTACGTAGACTCTCTCTTCAGGCCCTAAGCTACCAGCACTCCCAGCTGTCTTCGAGACACCACTGACTTCCTGAGGAAACTACAATCCATCAGTGATCTTCCAGAAAACACCATCCTGGCCACTATGGATGTAGAAGTGGTTGGGGCATTTCAAAACCTAAACTTAATTTCCCCAATACTAATTTCTCATTACTGTTACTCAAACATTCTGTTACTCACACATTACTCTTACTCTCACATATCTGTTATGGGCAACTCTCTTACCACTTCAAAAGTTATTTTTCCTCCTTTGGTATCCTGCTGTCAATTAAATTGTCTTGTTAGACTAATCTCACACTTGGTAAAGCAACCCCATCCTTTCATGTATTTATACCTGCTCCTGTATTTTTCACTTCATGCATCTGATGAAGTTGTTTCTAGCCCATGAAAGCTTATGTCCAAATCAATTTGTTAGTCTCTAAGGTGCCACAAGGACCCTTCGTTGTTTTTGCTGATATAGACTAACATGGCTACCACTCTAGAAATTGTAAGTAATAGCAAGAAAATACGTTAGATTACTACCTGAAAGGGGGTTCCAAAGAGGATGGATCTGGACCTTTCTCAGTCGTAGCACATGACAGAACAAGGAGCCATGGTCTCAAGTTGCAGTGTAGGAGGTTTAGGTTTAGGAAAAACTTTTTCACTAGGAGAGTGGTGAAGCACTGGAATGTGTTACCTAGGGAGGTGGTGGAATCTCCTTCCTTAGAGGTTTTAAAGATCATGCTTGACAAAGCCCTGGCTGGGATGATTTAGTTGGGGATTGGTCCTGCTTTGAGCAGGGGGTTGGACTAGATGACCTCCTCAGGTCCCTTCCAACCCTGATATTCTATGATTCTATGATTCTAGATTATCTTTTGTTTTAGCTTGTGAATTTTCCCTATGCTAAGAGGGAGGTTTATTCCTGTTTTTGCAACTATGAAGATGAGCCTAGAGGGGAATCCTCTGTGTTTTAAATCTTTTTATTTACCCTGTAAAGTTATCTTCCATCCTGATTTTGCCAGTGTGATTCTATTGCTTTTTTATATATATATAAAATTCTTCTTTTAAGAACCTGATTGATTTTCAGTCCCCTAAAAACCAGGGATTTGGTCTGTGCTCACTTTGTTAACCTAGTGGTTGGTATATTATTCTCAAGCTCCCCCAGGAAAGGGGATGAAGGGGCTTAGTGGGATATTTTGGGGGGGATAGGGCTCCAAGTGGACCCTCCCTGAATGTTTGTTTAAATCACTTGGTGATGGGGGCAATAAAGTCACAAGGAAAGGAATTTGTGCCTTGGGGAAGTTATTAACCTAAGCTGAAGAAATATAACTTTAGGGGGTCTTTCATGTGGGTCTGCATATCTGTACCCCAGAGTTCAGAGTGATGAGGGAACCCTGACACTCTCATACCCCCAAGGCATCTCTTTTCCAAGCTGAAATGTCCAAAACTGTTCCACCTCTTCTCCTACATTTAATACCCCTAATCATTTCTATTGCCCTTCTTTTCCAATTCCAACATTATTTTTTAGATGGGGTGACCAGATCTGCATTCAGTATTCAATATGTGGGCATAGCATAGATTTATAGAGGCAATAATAATAATAATTAAGGGAGATATCCCATCTCCTAGAACTGGAAGGGACCCTGAAAGGTCATTGAGTCCAGCCCCCTGCCTTCACTAGCAGGACCAAGTACTGATTTTGCCCCAGATCCCCCAGTGGCCCCCTCAAGGATTGAACTCACAACCCTAGGTTTAGCAGGCTAATGCTCAAACCACTGAGCTATCCCTCCCCCCAAATAAGATATTTTCTGTCTTATTATCTACACTTTCTACATGGTTACCAACATTCTGTTCGCTTTTTTGATTGCCACTGCACATTGAGCAGATATTTTAACCCTATTCATTCACATTTGATTGTATCAACCATCTGTATCCTTATTTCTTTGGGATTTTCCTCGACTCTTCTCTCACCCTCTTTGTACTAAGGGGCAGGAGGCATCTGTATATATAATAAAAAGTCATTAAAGGCTATCGGCCCTAACAAGATCTTGCCTGGACAGAAGAAGTGATGAAAACCTGTTTACTACAGCTTCTCTGCAGAGGGGTGGGCATGGAAGGAATGGAACCTCACCAGAAAGGGAACAGAGAGAGGAGCTGTTGGTCCAGCCCTTTAAAACCACAGAGACTGCGAGAGAAAGCTGGGGTAGGAGACAGGCACAAGGGCCAGAGAGGGGACTCTGCTAGCAGGGCGATGGCTACAGCAGAGAGTCCAGCTGGAGGAGAAATCAGGGGTTCCAGGAGTTGGCCCTTGGACACCCCAGAAGGCTCTGACCATATCCCAGTGTATGCTCCAGGGTGATGTTGAAACAAAACATTAATTGCTTGACAGCCCTAGTAGTAAATAGTGAGGTGACAAAATTTGCAGATGATACAAAACTATTCAAGACAGTTCAGTCCCAAGCAGACTGCCGGGCAACAAAACGGCAGATAAAATTCAGTGTTGATAAATGCAAAGTAATGCACATTGGAAAACACATTCCCAGCTATACAAAGAAAATGATGGGGTCTAAATTAGCTCACACCACTCAAGAAAGACTTTGAAATCATTGTGGATAGTTCTCCAAAAACATCCACACAATCTGCAGTGGCAGTCAAAAAAGTTAACAGAATATTGGGAATCACTGGGAAAGGAAGAAGTAATAAGAGGGATAATATATTGCCTCTATCTATACCTATAGTATGCGTGTATATTGAATACTGCATGCGGATCTGACTGCCCCATTTCAAAAAAGATATACTGGAATTGGAAAAGGTACAGAGAAATGATTAGGGGCATCAAACAATTTCTTTATGGGTTGAGATGAAAAAGACGGGGAGTTGTCTGCTTGGCAAAGAGATGACTAAGGGGGGCAGAGTATGAGAGAGTTCTATAAAATCATGAAAGGTGTAAAAAAAGAATAAGGAAATGTTATTTACTCCTCATAACACAAGAACTAGGTGTCACCCAATGAAATTAATAGGTAGCAGGTTTAAAACATATGAAAGAATGTATTTTTTTTTCACACAACTCACAGTCAGTCTCTGGAACTCTTTGCCACAGGATGTTGTGAAGGCCAAGACTATAACGGGGTTCCGTTATGAACTAGACATATTCATGGAGAATTGGTCCATTAATGGATAGTAGCCAGGATGTGAATAGGTGTTGTCCCTAGCCTCTGTTTGCTAGAAGCTGGGAATGGGTTCTGGTGGATGGATCACTTGATCATTACCTGTTCTGTTCATTCCCTCTGTGTCACCTGGAATTGGCCACTGTCAGAAGACAGAATACTGGGCTAGACAGATCTTTGGTCTGACCCAGTATGATCGTTCTTATGGTCACTGAGGTAGGACATAGTGTGCAGTTCACTTACAGCAAACCAGCCTTTGGTATCCACCAAGATAGAAAAGTCAAGTATGATGATGATTATATCAAGTGGAGTGCCCTGGGTTCAGTGCTGGGGTTTGTTTTGTTCAACATCTTCATTAATGATCTGGATGATAGGATGGATTTCACCCTCAGAACGTAGTGGATGACACTAATCTGGGAGGAGAGGTAGATACCCTTTGGGGTAGGGATAGGGTCCAGAATGACCTAGGCAAATTGGACAAAAGAAATCTGATGATGTTCAACAAGGACAATGCAGAGTCCTGCATGCATTGCTACAGTCTGCAGACCAACTGGATAACTGGAAGTTCTGCAGAAAACAACCCAGGGATTACAGTGGATGAGAAGCTGCACATAAGTCAAGAGTGTGCCCTTGTTGCCAAGAAGGCTAACGGCATATTGAGCTGCATTAGTAGGAGTATTGTCAACAGATCGAGGGAAATGATTATCCCCCTCTATTTGGAACTGGTGAGGCCACATCTGGAGTATTATGTCCAGTTTGGTGGCCCCCCACTACAGGAAGGATGTGGACAAATTGGAGAGAGTCCAGTGGAGGACAATAAAAATGGTTACGGGGCTGGGGTACATGACTTATGAGGAGAGGCTGAGGGAACTGGGCTTATTTGGTCTTTAGAAGGGTGAGGGGGATTTCATTGCAGCCTTCAACTACCTGAAGGGGGTTTCCAAAAAGGTTAGAGCTAGGCTGTTCTCAATGATGGCAGATGACAGAATAAGAAGCATTGATCTCAAGTTGCAGTGGGGGAGGTCTAGGTTGGATATTAGGGAAAAAAAAACTTTTTCACTGGGAGGGTGGTGAAACACTGGAATGGGTTACCTAGGGATATGGTGGAATCTTCATTGTTAGAGGTTGTTAAGGCCTGGCTCGACAAAGCCCTAGCTGGGATGATTTAGGTAGAATTGGCCCTTGTGACGGTTTAACGTCTGTGTCACAGGGCAGCATGGCCTAGTGGCCAGAGTCCACGGAGTTAGCCCTCATCACAGGCAGCATGGCCTAGTGGCCAGAGTCCACACGGAGTTAGCCCTCGTCACAGGGCAGCACGGCCTAGTGGCCAGGGTCCACGGAGTTAGCCCTCGTCACAGGCAGCATGACCTTGCTACTGACTGAGCGGGGGGGTCCTACCGAAACACACTGAGGCTTACAGGGGCCAAGATACCAGTCCGTAACTCCCCCCTGGTCGCTTCCTACCAGATCAGCCATTGGGGTCTCCCACGGGTCCCCTGGTTCTCCATGCGTCTTGGGGTCTGTTGCCTCCTCTGGTTCCTCCCGCAGTGGGGCTTCGCACCGGCCTGGAGCGGCCTCAGTTCCCGGTAGCTTCAGAAGTGCAGGCTGGTCCTCTGCCGGCGCTCTCCCTATAGGTGCTTCTCCTGCGGTCATCAGCCCAGACTGAGCCGAGTTCCCTCTTTTTATACTCCCTGGGCATTTGGAGCATGCCCAGTACGAGCGAGGCGGGACTTCCGCCGACAGAGCTACTTGTCTGGGCTGCCAGGGCTAGTGCGGGGCGGGGCTGCCCCATCACAGCCCTGCTTTGAGCACTGGTTGGACAAGATGATATCATTTGATAGATATATTGCTGTGACACTCTGTACCCCAAAACAACACACTGGCATCCCCATATTAACCACTGCTATGTAATTGCAACAAATCTTGTACAAAATATGTCCTATGAGGTGTCAATGGAAAAGTTATCATTTGCTGACTATGACCATCATATTTTTATGCATGTATCATTTTTGGATTTGAAATGATCAATACTGATTATATACCTACATTTTAAATGTGTTTGTTCCTGTGGTAATTCCCAAAATGTAGTTTGCAGTCAGTCTAGCCAGCATATTGTGAATGGACTATTCAAATTCATGCCCCATCAATGAGCACAATGGGCCATGGACCAGAGTATGGATAACCCCTGCTATCACTCACTGAAACATGCCAGGGCACGTGACCAACTCATATGATTCTAGAATCAATCGTGTGCCCATACTGTTCCTCTAACTGCTGTGGGATTATTTTGAAAAATGAAGTTTCCTCCACATGGCAGAAGCTATTAACAGGGGGAAGTGACATCACCACTTGGTCTCAGTCCCCGACACCCACAACGGAACACCTGAAAGCACTTCTAGAGGAAAAAGGTGGTCCCAGGCTGGAAAGAAGGAATCCTGGCCCATGTATGGATTGGGTAACTGTTTGTCCCATCAGGGTGAGACACTGCTTGATTCAAATCCTGTCTAATTTATAGAACTGAGTTTGCAATTTTGCTTTATTTCTTAAGGTAATCTTCTTTGAGCTGTACACTTATTACTTGTCGTTAATAAATCTGTTCTGTTTTTTTAACCTAAAACCGTGTGTTGTTTGAAGTGTAAAGGGAAATCTGCTCAGGATCAGGGCTGGTGCATTGTCCTCTCCACATTGAGGAAGGGGCAGATGAGTAATAAACTTACCAGTCAGGCTTATAAACAGGACAAGCTGGTCAGCTCTGTGTCCCAGGCTGGTGAACTGGGGTTAGTTGGCTAGATCCTTGCTACAGGGGGTTCATGGATGGCTGGCGAAAGCATTCATGTAACTCAATTGGGTGTATCCCTGCCTGTGAATGTTTGCGTTAAGTGCGGGTCCTGTAGGCATCTAAAGCTTCTCACAGCCTGAGAGGGGAGGGGGCCCAGATTGATATGCTAGAGGGATCAGCAGTGCCCCAGTTCCAGATTATATCCTGACATAGTCCATCACAGTGGCATTACAAGCAGTGCAAAATGCACACCTTGTTGTTCTGAGTGAAATTTGAACTTCATACACTTGTGCAGAGATTTTAAGTGTGGTGGCTGAAGATCAAATAGGTCACCATATTTTTTTATTTTATGTTTCCTTATTTCAGAAAGGGAAGTAGGGACAGAAAAGCAACAAGATGAGAGAAAACAGCAAACAATTTCAAAATTCAAGCTATTCGGTTTTCAGGCAGCAGAAAAAGAAAACGAACATAGGTGAATTTTTAAGCTAAAGAAGATAGAGACTGCCAGAGAGGAGGCTCAAAAGAGTAGGTCTAGGGAACTAAAATAACAAGAAATTGAGGAGAAAGAGGGAAGAGCAGAAGCACTAGTTGGACTTCCTGGACAAGCAGAACCAGACCCTCCCCCCCCCCACACACACTATTTCCCACCTCTCCAAAAATCCACAAATGGGAACAGTTGTGTCCTGCATACAATGAGGCCATTGATATTGCTGAATACTTCACTATCTTTGAGAGGCTGTGTGTGATTCATGATGACCAGAAGATGCCCACTTTAGTTGAAAGTTAATTGGTAAAGCTCTGTATACGTTCAATAAAATGCCAATTGAGAATGCTTTTGATTATTGTAAATTCAAAGAAATGGTTTTGGAACAATTTCAGATTACCCCTGAAACATAAGGAGTGAAATTTAGGTATCTTAAGAGGGGTGCTGATATGAGTAATGTGGAATATGTTAAAAAAAAAAGAAAGATTTGATGGGAAAGTGGGTAAGGGGCAAAGATGTTACAAGCTTTGAAGGAATGTTTGACCTTTTTTCCTATTATCCAACCTAGACTTCCCCTACTGCCCTACCCTATAGCTTATCAACCTCTCCCCCTAGCTTAGTGTCATCCATGAACTTGCTGAGGGTGCAATCCATCACATCACCCAGACCATCAATGTTTGTATTAGAGTTGAGTGGGTATAATATTTAATTTTCTTTCTTATATACAGGAATTAGATACAGTGCTCCTGTCAGATAATTGCTAGGTTATATGCCAAAAAAAACTAGAGTTTTCAATAGTCTAAGTAGCCCCGGGAATCATGTATTTAAGTAGCCACCCCAATCAAACTTTGAAATGGCTCGATTGCAGTTGGTGTTTAGGGGAAAGGAGATTAAAATGATCCAGCAACTAATAAGGGGAGGGGAAGAGAGGAGCAAGGGACAGAGGTGGGGGGGGTTGCAGGGAAGAGATACAGCAGGTGCAGAGACTTGGCAGAAGCGTTAGTCTAAGGGTTGTGGTGCTGGGGGTCCAGCTTCCAGAAATTAAAAAGCTGGCAACCCACTGAATTGTACATAGACTGATTCCCCAGTTTATCATGCTGACACAGCAAAATGAGGTCAGGAAAGGATTTAATGTCTCTCTGACTGCCCAGAAAGTGATTCAGGGAAGAGGGCCCAGCACCATATCACCAGCCAACTCTACACGGAGCTTCGCCTGACAGCCATATCACCAGGGAAAAACTTTTAGGTCCCTTTATGAGAAAAGAGCCGGAGCAGCCTGTCCCGGATCTGTTTGGTCCTCACCCCATAGATGATGGGGTGTAACAAGGGGGGCACCAAAAGGTACACATTAGCCATGAGAATGAGGAAATGCAGGGGCACATTATGGCCAAACCGATGCGTAATGGAAGAGAAGAAATCTGGGATGTAAAAAACCAAGATGGCACAAAGATGGGAGCCGCAGGTCCCAAAAGTCTTGAGCCGAGCATCCTTTGTGGGGAGGCTGAAGATGGCCTTGAGGATCTGGATATATGACACAGTGATAAAAATGACATCCAGACCAATCACAGAGAATAGAATAAAGAGGCCGTAGTAACTACTGAGGCGGGTGTCGGCACAGGACAGCTTCACCACAGCTATGTGCTCACAGTAAGAGTGGGGGATGATGTTGGTTCTGCAATATGGCCACCGTCTCACTAGGAAGGGATAGGGCAATGCAAGTATTCCGCTGCGCAGCACCACAGCCAGGCCAATCTTGGCCACAACAGAATTTGTCAGGATGGTGGAATGTCTCAGGGGATGGCAGATGGCCACGTAGCGATCCAAAGCTAAGGCCACTAAGATCCCAGATTCCATCGCTGAGAAGCAGTGAATGAAGTACATCTGGGTGAGGCAGGCACTGAAATCGATCTCAGTGGAATTAAACCAGAAGATATTCAACATTTTGGGCACGGTGGCCGTGGACAGGACCAAGTCAGTGACGGCCAGCATGCAGAGGAAATAGTACATGGGCCCATGGAGACTCTGCTCCCTCTTCACAATGAACAGGATGGAAAAGTTCCCCAAGACAGCTATGGCGTACATGGTGCAGAAGGGGATGGAGATCCAGACATGGGCCATCTCCAGGCCAGGAATGCCCAGTAGGATGAAGGTGGAGGGGTTGGTGAAGTCGGTTGTGTTGGAATCTGACATGGAGTAGGGGAGAAGGTGTCCAACTCTGAGGCAGAACGGTGTCTCCTGCATGCACCGTAGGTTCCCCTGACTTCCTCTATGTGCCCAGGGTCCAGGGTGATGGCTGAAGTACAAATGCCTGGATGGGGAGACAATGTTAATATGAGACACTATATGCACTACTGGAGGTTGTTCTTGTGGGTGAAGTAGATTGGTTGCTCTTTATACACTGAGAAATGACATTCTCATTATTTAAATAAATGAATTATGAACAACTGAACATTCCTATGCTAAATCAATATATTATGATGCTCCATGCATCAATAATTCTTGCACGTCTTAGTGGGGGAACCTTAAGAGTCACCAACAGGAAACATGAGTGTGGATATTGGCTATCAATCATTGTTCCCTAATTCAGTGAAAGCTAGGCTAGAGAATCCATGCTATAGGGAGTTCCCCTTTCATCTGTTTGCTTAAAATATGAGAGTAGAAAAAAACCCAAACCTTTGCAAAGACATGTGCTGGGGAAACATCCCAACTAGAAAACAACTCAGAGAAAAGACCTCAGCATCATTGATAGCAGCTCCAGAGAAACACCTTCTCATTCACAGCAGTGGCCAAAACAAAAGCAATATTTGGATGCCTTAGGAATGGAATGGAGAAAAACCTGCTCTGGACACATGCTCAGTTTTGGTCACCCAGTCTCTATAAAGGATATAGCAAATAAAAAGGGGATTTCCAAGACAGGCGATGAGAATGGGGAGGCTGCCGTATGTGGACAGACTGAAAAGTCTGAGGCTGTTTAGAGACGAGACAAACAAGGGGGCATATGGTAGAAGATAGCAAAATAAGGAATGGATCTGATTATATTCATATGGACAAACAGAGAACACCAAACCTATAGTTTCTATAGACACAGTGCTGCTAAAGTTCTAATTCCCCAAAGCTGAGGGAAACTATCATCAAAACTGATTGGAAGGAAATAATTAGACAAAATATGGGAATGAAAATTGAGAGCGTTTTTTAACAGAGATCATTAGATAGCGAAAAAAGTCATGATTCCTCAGTCAAGAAGGTGAAAACCTTTGGCTAAGAAGCCGGTGCAGTTGCAAAGTAAAGGCAGGAATTAGAGTGGGGAAGATACATGCATACCAATGTGCAAAAGGGAAAATAGCCAGCAACAAATATCGGAAGTTATGAAAACTGATAAGGGACGTTGAAGACATCAGGGGAAAATCTGTAGCTGGCAGGGTTGAGGAGTACAAAAAGGAGGTTATTAAGTATGTTAAGAACAAAAGGAATCCTAGAAAAGATTTAGGGAAATTCCTTTTTACATTTATAAGCATTAAAAAAATTAAGGTACTGCTTAAAAAAAAAGATTTGAGAAGGTTAGGAAATATGGAAAAGCTGGTATGGAATTAGTTCAAGAAAAACATTCTATAATATAAGTAATGCCATTCACTACAGGGTTTAGGCAAACCTGGTCTTGTCAAGTAAACCTGATTTCATCCCTTTAATAGAGTACACATTTTGCTGATCAAGGGAACCATGCAGATTCAGTAAGCTTTGATTTTTCTAAGGCATTTGATTTATTTGGGGGAAACACTGAGATAAAATAATTAACACTCTAAATAAATATATGGAGATACCCCATCTCCTAGAACTGGAAGGGACCTTGAAAGGTCATTGAGCCCAGCCCCCTGCCTTCACTAGCAGGACCAAGTACTGATTTTTGCCCCAGATCCCTAAGTGGCCCACCTCAAGGATTAAACTCACAACCCTGGGTTTAGGAGGCCAATTGCTCAAACCACTGAGCTATCCCTCCCCCCTCTACAATATCAGTAGTGCACACATAAAATACACTAAAACTGGTGAACTGATAGATCGTAAATCAATTGCTAATAGGTCATTCTCAGTGAATGGGGCTGTTTGTAGTGGGGTTTTGCAGGGATCCGTTCTAGGACCAATGCTATTCAATATTTTCATCAATGATCTGAGAGGACATAGAAAATCACTGCAGAGAAAAATTTTCAGATGACCCAAAGATTGGCAGAGTGGTGACAATGAGGAGGACCGGGAAGGCATACCGATTGATCCGGAGCATTGGTAAGTGTGTCCCATGCAAAAAAAAATATTTTAATACAGTCAAATGCAAACTTATCCTCTCGTGGCAGGAAATACAAGCCTGACCCACAGTCTTGGACACTGTATTATACAATGCAAGGAAGCTGAACAGGATTTAGAAGTCATTGTGTAAAACCAACTCATTGTGAGCTCCCAGTGCCATGCTGTGGCCAAAGGGGCTGATATGATCCATGGATGTATAAACAGGGGAGTGGTGAGTTGGAGCAGGGGAAGGATTTTACCTCTGCACATGGCATTGGTGAAACCGATTGCATCCATTTCTGGGGTCCACACTTTAAAAGGATGAGAAAAATTGGAGAAGGTGCCGAAAAGAGCCACAAAAATGATTGGAGGCAGGAGAAAAAGCCGGACCGTGAGAAACTTGAAGGGTTTCATCTATTTAAGTTATCAAAAAGACTGATCAAGCAGACTCTTTCATGGGGAGATAACCGTGGGTAGCAACGGGCTCTGTAATCTAGAGGAGAAAGGCAAAGCAGGGCCCAGTGGGTGGAAGCTGAACACAGACAAATTCCAGCTGGAATTAATGGCCAAATGTTCAGCACGGAGGGTGCTTAACCGTTGGGACAAACTGACAAGGGAAGTGGTGGATTCTCCAATTCTCCATGTCGGCAGATCCAGACCAAATGTTTTATTGCAAAATCTGCCTGAAGGCTTGTCTTCAATTAAAATGTTATAGCAGCGCTGCCTTAGTGCTTCTCTGTAGACACTACTTACACCACAGGCAGGGCTCCTTCCATCAGCATAGGTAATCCACCTCCCCGAGAAGTGGTAGCTAGGTGGATGGAAGAAATCTTAAGTTTACGTCTTCATGTCTACACCAGAGTTAGATTGATGTTTGGATTTTTTTGCTGTTTCAAAATAGGCAAATGCAACATTAAGTTGTATTAGCAGAGGCATAGCATTCAAGTCACAGTATGTGATAGTATTCCTCTACGAAGCACTGGTTTGGCCTCAGCTGGAGTACTGTGTATAATTATGGTCACCAATGTATGGGAAGGATGTATAGAAACTGCAAAGGATCCAGAGGTGAGTGACAAAGATGACTAAAGGGATGGAATACAAGCCATAAGACCAAAAGGTGGAAGGAACTTGTTATGTTTAGTGTGGAAAAGAGGAGATTAAGTGGGGACGTGATAGCCTTCTTCAAATACTTGAAAGGCTGCCATAAAGAGGTGGAGGAAAGCTGTTTTGTCTTACCACAGAGGACAGGACAAGAGGCAATTATTTCAAACTTCCACCATATCAGATATAAATTAAATTTCAGGAAAAACTTCCTAACTGTAAGAAAAGGAGGACAGTGGAACTGTGGATAGCCCTTAGTCTTCAATGATTAAGTCACACCTCAGTAAGAAGATGTCATTTTCAGTTGCTTGGAAGTTTGTCAAATTTTAGGTGTTTGGACTGAAATTTCCCAGGCCGGGTGTCTGCTTCTGGCTGAATTGTCTTTTGAAAGTTTATGGCATAACAGTTCAGCCAATTTCTCAAATGAAGCTTGGAGAAAATATGTCTTACCCATGTTGAAAAATTCTTATAATTGTTCAGTGAGGAGCCCTAGCAGCTGTCCAGCAGATAAAAAGCAGGTAACAGCCCCCAATTAACAGCCAGATCTTTAAGTGGAAGAGGAAGTGACAGTGGCAGTGCATTAACACACAGCTGGTTCCTGAAGTCTTTACTGAGTTCTTATTCCAAGGGTTGTTTTGCCTCAGTGAGGTCTGAGCAAAGTACGTGCCCCAGCCTCAGAATTTGGCTTTGTATTGTACATCTCTTAAAACCTTTCATCCTGAAGGATCCACTGTGCCAATGAAATGCAGCCACTTTGGTGCTGGAGGCCATCAGCTGGGTCGGGCAGGGGTGCACAGAAAACAGTGACATTTTGGCCAGGGATACTGTGAAAGGATCACAGTGAAAGGACCACAGACTTGCTCTCTAGCCCATCATTCCCAGATTGCCCTGGGTTTGTTGAGCAGGTGAGCTTCTCAGCAAGAGATGGGTACCTGTGAATTCTGAAAGGGAAGTGTCCTCCCTGGGAATCCCCCTCAGGTAGCCGTGTCCCTCGCCTCTCTCACCCCAGCATCTATAGCAACATCCAATGCCAAGAGCCAACACGGGGATATTCACCATTTATAATATAGCTCTGTGAAGTCCCGGTGCGGTTTGCTCGGCCTCTAGGGGAGAAGCAGCATTTGGATGTAAAGAGGCTTGAGATAAGCTTGTCTGGGCTTCTGTGCCAATTATCCAGCTTTAGGATAAACAGTAACTAAGATACCTTCCCAAAGGGAGATGAGAACTCTGGGGCTCTGTGCTGAGTCAGAGAGGAATTGGCTGTTTTGAGTATTTGTGTATATTTAAAAATTATACTTGATTAGCAAGAAAACTAGGGATAATGCCTAGATCTCCATTGGGTCTAACACCCTGTAAATGCCCAGGATAACTGGGTAGATAGTAGAGAGACAGATCTGGAGGAGACGACTGAGCGGAAACATGAACACTTCTGGAGGCACACTGGGCTGTTGTTAAGGGATCAGAGATCAGTAATTCTCACCAGTAACTATGATCATACTGTGCAGTACCTTTCATTGAAGGCTCTTCAAAGCACCAAGCAAAGGAAAGTCACTATGAACATAACCCCATTATACAGATAGATAAACTGAGGCACAGGGAGATGTGATTTAGCCAAAGTCACACAGAAAATGACAGACAGAATCCATCACTTCTGACTTCCCTGCTGTAACCATGGTCTCCCTATAGGGCTTCTTGTTTACTACTCCAAGCATGTCCAAGACCTTTCCCCAAATATCATGCATGTTACACCTTTTTGTAGGATTTACGATAGGTACCAAATTTTCTGTTATAATGTTTAGCATTACCAACAAATTTTGCATCATGAGATTTAACAATAACACCAAATCTTTTATCACAGGTAGGCATTTCCAAGTATTCTTATTATTCCACACTTTTTGCTTGGACAGTTTCCTTTGTTCAAAACCCTTTGTGTCATTCAATCCCCCCTGAACATTAACATGTTTAATTACTGATTTTCCTTTTCCCTCAGTGTTCCCTTCAGTCAGCCTAAGGTCATTTTTGCTGTCTTGGTATTCCAGGGTCTGCTGAGGTTAGGATGTAAGGGGACTTTGCGTGTTGGCTAGCCCCCTGTGGAGCAGCTTCCCAGCCCCAAGGTTATGCCCATGGAAAAAATAAACCCGCCCCCATCTCATGCTTTCCTTGTGATCTCCACTCCCAGCACTGCAACCTAGAGAGTTGTGATCTGATTCACATCCTGTCTTAAAGAGACAGAGTTAGTTTTCACAAGCACGTGATGGACAAAGTCCTGAAAAATTGGGACCTGGATAGGGTTACACTCCGTCACCCCTCTCTCTATCCCCAAGAGGTCAGTTGCATGACTGCTTTTCTCCGGGAGGTCAGTTACACAGTTCCATCTCACAGCCTGAGCCACAGGAAGGGTGCCTTGGGGCACAGATGCTTAATCAGCCATTCTGTCCTGGGCATCCTCCCACCACGTGACCAACGAGGGGACATTCCTGTACTCTGACTATCATACTTCCATCTTGCACAGGCCCACTCCTGCAGCATTCATAGAATCATAGAATCATAGAAGATTGGCAGGGATGGTGTCCATAGCCTTTGCCAGAAGCTGTGAATGAGCGACAGAGGATGATTCCCTGTTCTGTTCATTTCCTCTGGGGCACCTGGCACTGACCACTGTCAGAAGTGAGGATACTGGGCTAGACGGACCTTTGGTCTGACCCACTATGGCCGTTCTTATGTTCTTAAGATTAGGGTTGGAAGAGACCTCAGGAGATCATCTACTCCAACCCCCTGCTCAAAGCAGGATCAACCCCAAATAAATCATCCCAGAGAGGGCTTTGACAAGCTGGGCCTTAAAAACCTCTAAGGATGGAGATTCCATCACCTCCCTTGGTATCCAGTCCAGTGATTCGCCATCCTACTAGTGAAATAGTGTTTCCTAATATCCAACCTGGACCTCCCCACTGCAACTTGAGACCACTGCTCCTTGTTCTGTCATCTGCCACCACTGAGAACAGCCGAGCTCCATCCTCTTTGGAACCCCCTTCAGGTCGTTGAAGGCTGCTATCAAATCCCCTGATTTGGCTGGCTCTGTTCTAGGACCACCATTTGGTGTCTGTGACAGTTTCTCTCTTCTCAGAGATCCAGGCTGAACTACTGGAATTTTGAGAATAGGCTGCTGGAGAATGTGGGCTTTGTGGCATCCTTCTGGGGGTTCTGGAAGGCCTGACAGAGGAAGCAGCATGCCTTTCCTATGGCATAGCGTTGATAGGTTGTCGGGAAGCTGCACATCTGGCTATTCTGCCGTGACTACACCCAGGGCAGCAGCCAGCAGACTGTTGGGCTGTTGGAGCAGGTGGTCTTTGAAGTGGAGAGGCATCTGGCCTCCAGGCCTGGGGATCCATCCCTCTGCAGAGCATGCTGGGAGAAGAGAGAGGAGCTCCGGGCCCTGGAGGATTATCACTCCTGGGTGTAGCCCAGTCGGCCAGCTTACCTGTATTATAGTCACTGCTTTGTTATTTTGATTTGTTATATTTAGCAGTAACGCAAAGAACCTACAGGCTTTTAGCCTGTAAGATTTGGCTTTAGTAGATAGTGTGAGGCTTGAGGCCTATAACCTTTGGCATAGATAGACTTAAGTAACTCATAAGTTATAGGGAACAGAAAGTGGTATGCCAGAGGGAGCATTTTGTCCAGAATACTGACATTAGCCACCCACAGAACATAGCTGACACTAGCACAGAACAGAGCTGACACCAGCATCCGGAAGGTTCCGGACAGAACGTCCGACCGCAAAGGTACCACGACAGCAAATTGATGTGAATGCTAATAGGGTAACACCATACCTATACTAACCTATAAAAAACGGACACCTTAAGGGGAGGAAATACAAATAAGGACCTCTATTGAATATGCATTGGACATGGCAGCGACAGCATAACCTATTATAAAAGTAACATCCTAGGGGCAGCAGATAGGTTGGAGAGATGTAGACCTTTGGAGGGGCCAGAATGATGGCCACCGGGGAAGATGAGGATGATGACAGTGATGAGAAAGAGAATGGTTAAGTATGAAAGATAAGGGTGTAAGTATGGACGTCCAAATGTACTTTCTGTATTATCTCTATCTGCCTTGTTGAGTTTAAGTGTGTGTATAACTTTGCTAAATTATTAATAAATCATATATTTATATACAGAGAGAGTTCCTATGGTGTGAGTGTTGCACCTGTGCACATCAGGGTTCCTAAATTATATGATAATTTTACAATAATCTTACTGGGCCTGATCTTGGGACAAGAACCTGTTAATCCTCAAGTTACAATTATATATACCCAACTTTGGGTCAGGCTACGTGGGGCGCATTTGTTTGGTCCTGCATCCATCTTCTTTGGGAGATAGATCATAGTTCCTGCTTTTTCTATGCCCTGGAGAGAAAGAGCGGGGCCAAAATGCACATCAACTGCCTTTTGGGAGAGGCTGGCCCCACCTCACGGATCCAGAGGAGATGGTTAGAAGAGCCAGGGCCTTCTACGCTGGCCTTTTGTCACCGGCTCTGACTGACACCGATGCTTGCAAGATGCTTGCAAAAGAACTCCCAATGATCAGTGCAGGTGAATGGGACCAGCTGGAACTACCTCTCACTCTGGCCAAGTTCTTGGAAGCCCTCCATCTCATACCCACTAATAAATTTCAGGGCATGAATGATTCAACTGATATGTTTAAAGAAGCACGTGAGATCTTTTTCAGGGGGATAAGGCAACATGCCACATGTATAGATAATATAACAAAGTAGCATATGCATTCATTCACACACACGCACACGCACACGCACACACACACACACGCACACACACACACCAGTTCTGTAGATGTTATAGTTACCAGTCTGTTGCTTGAATCAACCTAATGGCCAGTTAGGCTGAGAGCGAGGGGAGGAGTCGGGGTCTGTTGGTCCGGACTGATGCTCCACATCGTAGCAGGACGGAACCCAAAGAATCATGGAGGACACCACAACCTTTATAGGAGTCTTCTTTCATGCAGATATATGCTTTTTGCCTTGTCAGGCCCTTAGTCAGTCACTTAGCATCATAATCAGTCTTTATGTGACTTATGTTTATTTGAAAGTTGTTTATGCAGTTATTCGATATCAGTATGCTGACAATCCCTTCCGGGTGTTGTTGTTCTAGGGGGGAGTCATTATCTGTTCCTGGTCAAAGGGGCACCTGCCTCTAGCTTCTGGGATCATCAATCTGCTCTGGTCTGGTTTTCTTTTCACAATGGGCCCAAATTATAATTGTTCATGCCTCTGAGTCTCAACACCTCCTTTGGCCATCTGCATGTACAGTGGCCTTCACACTTATCTTTCTTAAAACATTCTCACAAGCTACTTCTAACACTAAAACTTCTTTTATCTATTACAAGGCCTTCCATAACATTCCATTCTTTCTAATTTACATTTATTGTAACTTCAGAAACTAAGGCTGACATCTGCAGCCTCTCTGAGAACTACACATTAGCATTACAAACTTTAATCAAAGGACCTAACCTTAAACTAAATTAATCTTAAAACTTTATTTTATTGATAATATTCATTATACTTATACTAATCATTAATATTAGGGATACACAACCATGAATTTCTGATACGTGTTCTGGGACATCCTTAGTCCGGACATTGCCACCGTCTTTGCCAAGTCCTTAGGGAGTGGGGTCCTCCCTCTGTCATGCAGGTGAGCTGTGCTCACCTTGCTAGCCAAGAAGGACCTTCATGACATTAGGAACTGGAGTACCATCTTGCTCCTCAGTATGGACTACCAAGTCTTAGCAAAAGCCATTTCATTGCGGCTGGCATCCTTGCTGGCAGACGTGGCCCATCCTGACCAGACACTGTCTGGTACACTGTCCGGGCTGCACTATATTTGATCATTTGTATTTGTTCCAGAGCTCAGGTGTATGGTTGGTCTATCATTTGCCCTTCCAACCTGGAACAGGAGAAGATGTTCAACAGGATGGATCACAGGTATCTCCTGGGCACTCTGTAGGCTTTCAGCTTCGGGCCCCAGTTTGTGGGTTTTCTCCAGGTGCTGCACGCCTCCATGGACTGTTTGGTCAGGCTCAACCGGACCCTGACAGAACCAGTCAGCTTTGGGCGAGGGGTATATCAGGGTTGTCTGCTGTCAGGACAGCTGTATATTCTGGCGATCGAGCCCTTCCTCTGTCTCCTCTGCTGGAGGTTGACAGCATTAGTGTTTTGAGAGCTGGAGTTGTGGGCAGTCCTGTCAGCAAATGCCGACAATGTGCTTCTTGTGGCCCAGGACCCAGGTGGACCTGGTGTGGCTGGAGGCCAGCCACTCAATCTACTCCTTGCTGGGGTCAATTGGGTAAAGCGGTCTAGACTGATGTTTGGGGATGAGTGGGGGATGATCTCCCTCCTACCTGCACTTCAGGCCATTTGGTGGAGCACAGGTCCACTGCTTTATCTCAGCATCTAACTTTCCACCATACCTCCTACTCTGCCAGAGAACTGGCAGGATTTGGAGGTCAGGGTGTGAGTGGTTGAGGAGATAGACAGAGCTTCTCTGGTGCCTCTCCCTTCAGGCGAGGGAACTAGTGCTTAACCAACTAGTCCTGTCCATGCTATGGCATCAGCTCAACACCCTGAGCTCGGCGCTGGGGTCCCTGGCCTGGATCTAGAGATCAGCTCTATGGTTTTAGGACTGCACTGTGTCTCTGCAAGGGTTTTGAGTCTTCCCCTGTCTCCACAGCCAGGTCCATGTCTTCTACCTTCAGGCCCTGCAGAGACTCCTTTACAGTGAAGGTGGTCCGGCATGGAGGACATTGGCACACACCTTCCTCCATCACCTGAGAGGGCTCCAAGATGACCAGCTGGTCTTTTATTTCCATGCGAGGGATTTTCCATGAGACTTCTCCAAGCTGCCGGTCTTCTACCAGGACCTCCTCCAGACCTGGAAGGTGCTATCAGCAACCAGGTCCGTGTTGGCTGCCTAGCTGCAGACATCCTGGTGGAGCCCCTGCTCTACAACACCCATCTTCATGAGGAGGTGGCAGAGCCCCCCTTGGTGCACTGGTGGCTGCTCCTGGCACAAGCCACCAGAATCAGATACCTCCTGGACTAAATCTGGGAGGAATGGGTGGCTCTCTGAGCACTCAGTCAGTGCATAGGTTTCTCCACCCTTCAGACCCCCCTGCACGTACTCCAGGTTTTCTTTGAGCGGGTTTTCTTTGAGCGGGCCCTGCGAGAGGGTTTTCCCTGCCCTCCTCTCACCACAACCTTCTGCACTTTTTCATTGGGCCCCTGTCCCTAAAGCCCTCGGGGCCCCTCCCTTTCATAAACCAAACCAGCCCTAGCCGCGCCAAGGGAACAACTTTACATGCTTGTGCTCCTCACATTTCACTTCCTCACCCTTGTGTGCCGCACCGATACCAACTGTTCAGATGTCCTAACACCTAGGGAGGGTGAGGAACCCTGGTGGGCCATACTGTGCTCCACCCTGGTCCCACAGCCTGCTGAGGATATGAGCTGGTGGCTCCTTCGTGGAGCCCTGAGCATGGGCATGTACCTGGCACAGTTCACTCACGTCCCTGATGCCTGCCTCTTTTGTGGCATGAGGGAGACCCTGGCATATGCCTATCTAGAATGAGCTGGGTTTCCGCCCCTATAATGGCTAATCCAGAACCTCTTCTTGAGGTTCTAGCTGTATTTTTTCTTGCACCTTTTCATATACACTCAGCCTGTCAGTGACCCACAAAGTTGTGAGACCTCCTCATCAACCTCCTCCTGGCCCTAGCCAAAGTAGCCATTTACAACACCAGGAGGAGGATGCTGGATAGGGAGATGGTCTGCCATTGTGGGGCCTTAGTCTGTTCGTCCCTTGTCTCACATATCCAGGAACAGTTCCTCTGGGTGGCACCCACTGCATCTCTAGGAAGCTTTGAGGAGCAATGGGTGCTGTCCGGGGTTCTCTGCTCGGTGTCCCCTTCTGGATCCCTAGTTTTAAACTTATGACCCCCCTACTCCCAGCCCTGTTATTTCTTACTTGTTCCCCAACTTTAGTGACTCCTGGATTCAGTTGCTCCTCCCTCGAGGCTGGGGGAGGGACCTTTAGATGCCACCATCCTCCTGGGATTTCAGTAAGGACTCACTACATGCCTAGATGTCAATCTATGTTTCAGGGGTAATCTGAAATTGTTTCAAACCCATTCCTTTGAATTTACAATAATCTAAAGCAGTGGTTCTCAACCAGGGGTCCGGGGCCCCCAGGGGGCCTTGAGCAGGTTTCAGGGGGGCCTTGAAGCATGGCCAGCATAAAGCCTAAGCCCCACCACATAGGGCTGAAGCCCAGGTCTCTGGACCCTGCCACCCAGGGCTGAAGCTGAAGTCTGAACAATGTAGCTTTGTGGGGGTCCCTGTAGCATGGGGGCCCAGGCAATTGCCCTGCTTGCTATCCCCTAACACCATCCCCTATTTTTATATGCAGAAAACCAATTATTGTGGCACAGGTGGGCCGTGGTGTTTTTATAGCATGTTCTCGGAAAGAAAAAGTTTGAGAACCCCTGATCTAAAGCATCATCAATTGTCATTTTATTAAATATATGCAGAGCTTTACCAGTCAACTTGGCAACTAAAGTGGGCATCTTCTGATCATCAGGAATCTTATGAATCACACACAGCCTCTCAAAGGTAGTGAAGTATTCAGCAATATCATCTGCCTCATTGTATGCAGGACATAACAGTCATCATTTATGGATTTTTGGAGAGGTGGGAATCAGTAGAGTGGGAAGGTTCTGGTTCTGCTTTTAGAGCATGTCCAGTTGGTGTTTCTGCTTTCCCTGTTTCTCCTCAATTTCTTGTTGTTTTGATTCGATATTCTTTCTGTGTTCAGACTCCTCTCTGGCTTCCTCTCTGCCTGCTTTAGACTAATATTCTCTTATGTTCTTTTTTCTATTTCTACTGACTACAATCTGAACAGCTCCAATTTCAAAATTGGAGTGTAGGAAGTGTTCACCAGGGTAGGAAGTGCAAATCTCACTCAGAAAAACAAGATGTGCATTTCACCCCGCTTGCAATGCCACTATGATGGACTTCCCCGAGGTACCGCTGAATCTGGAACTGGGATACCGCTGAGCTGTCTGGCATAGCAATCTGTGCCCCTTCTCATTCTGTGATTATGTGACAATCTGTGAACCCCTCCAATCCTGCATTCACACACACATTAAGAGGAAGGTACACACCCAGCTGAGTTATATGAATGTTTTCGCCAGCCAGTCAAGAACCAAGCCTAGAGAGGCTCCAACCAATTCCTCCCAGTTCCCCCACCTAGGACCCGAGAGCGGTACCATCTTGCCCTAGTCAGAAGCCCAATCAATGTACGCTTATTAGCCAGTCTGCCCCTCCCTCAATGTGGAAAGGACAATGCACCCTGTTTCTGATCAGATTTCCCTTTACACTTCACACAACACAATGGTTTAGGTAAAAAATAGAAAAGTGGTTTATGAACTACAGAACTATAGATTTTAAATGATTAAGACCATCCCCAGGAAAGTCCATCAGGTGGAGATAAGCTTCTTCCATGGCCCACTGTGTTCACTAATTGGTCGTCAAGTTGAATAGTCCAGCAAACCATAATATTTCCATTGACACCTCACATGACAAACTTTGTACAAGATCTGTTGTAATTATATAACAATGGTGACTTTAAGGGTGCCAGGGTGTTGCTTTGGGTCATACAGTATCACAACACTATATCTATAGAATGAAAGCTCTCTGAGATCTAATGTTGTATATAACATAGACATCTGCATCATGAAGAAGACTGCGTTCTGTCTGTAGCACAAGGGAAAAGCAAGCCGAGGTACAGATGGAAGGAAAATGAAAGTGTTTTCCCCGTTACCCCATCACACTTCCAATACATGACCCCCTGAAAATGTCCCTGACTGTTTACTTTTTGAGTGTCACCTGCACTTTCTGTTTCTCAGACCTCAGTGTCATACACATTCCAGGATAAACAGACCTGTTGCAAGTATCAGAGGGGTAGCCGTGTTAGTCTGGATCTGTAAAAAGCAACAGAGAGTCCTGTGGCACCTTTAAGACTCAGGGTACGTCTATACTTACCCGCTGGTTCGGCGGCTAGCAATCGATCTTCTGGGATCGATTTATCGTGTCTTGTCTAGACCAGATAAATCGATCCCAGAAGTGCTCACCGTCGACGCGGGTAATCCTGCTCCGCAAGAGGAGTAGGCGGAGTCGACGGGGGAGCCTGCCTGCTGCGTGTGCACCCGTGGTAAGTACCTTTAAGTTCGAACTAAGATACTTCGACTTCAGCTACGTTATTCACGTAGCCGAAGTTGCGTATCTTAGTTCGAACTGGGGGCTTAGTGTGGACCAGGCCTAAGAGACCTGTTGCAACAGTGTTTGGGGAGCCATTCATCCCGTCAGACATCATCATCATCATCATCTTCATGGTAAATCCCAGAGGAACATAGCCTCCTTGCAAACCAAGTGCTGCCTGGATCAATCTCTGGGAAGGTGCTTTAAGGGGTCAGGTTGTATATTTGGTTTATACTCATCCCGGGTATTCTTCTCATGCCACCTAAGTTTTTGACACCCACCTAATAGCAAGCTATGTAGTGCCACTCCTTGGTATGCTCACTTCAGAATTTATTGTCTTTCACTCTAGTAATGTGTCCCCAGCAAGAAAGCTGCCAAAACTGACACAGTGCTGAAGGGGGCATTGCTGGGTTCAGCTTCAGATATCCTCATTCCTGATCTTGTGCTGCCACCTGATATGGAACAGCTGCTGGAGACTGGGGCATGGAAAATGTCAGCCCAAAGTTCCTCATCCTTCCTGAACACTCCCCCCATTGCTCCCATTCACTGGAGCTGGGGTACGCATTCTTCTATAGATCTGCAGCTTTGTAGCAAGTCTGATGCCACGGCATCACCATAGGGGCTGCAGACGGGAACAGGGCAGCAGCTGCTGCTGTACAAGTGCCCACATCTTTTGAGCAGCCTCCAGCCCTGTCTATGAAGCTGCCACCTGCCCAGCAATCCCTCCAGATCGGTTAATACTGAGCTGGTTTCAGTTTGCATCTGCACACTGCTAAAATGGCCAACGCCTTCATTTTACCTGGATTAATAACCAGATTAATGCGCACTGCTTCTTGCCCAGCCAGATCAGCTCTCAGATGCAGAGATTCTCAGCGCTACACCTGCAACTGCCACTGAAGTTTATGGAATAGCAGCCCCTTGAGTGTTTGTAACTGGCAGCTAAGATAGGATGCACATTAGAAGTTGCAGAGAGAAGGAGGTGTGTATGTATGTGTGGGGATAAGTTATAAAAGGGGAGAGATGTACCCAAATGTATGGAGAGAGAGACAGAGACAGAGACAGAGACAAATGGTATGAACCCCACTAGAACAGGGAATCCTTGCCTCTTCCATTCTGGGGGAAAGTTTCCAAGGGGAGGCAAATCCTCTCCCTGACACCAAAGCAGCACTTCCTGGTTCAGGAAATAGTTCCTTCAGGGGAGCCTGGAGGGAGAGCAGCATTCAGATACCCTCTGGGTATCTAGGGTCATTCTCGGGGTGCAGCTTCCATTCTAGCACCTCCCTTTGGGAATGGAGACCTGCATACCAAGAACCTTACGCTAGTTTGGCTCGGCTCCCCCAGACTCTCCAATTGTTTCAGCACACCCTTCCCAGAGCTCCCCTTCGGTGCACTCTGTTTCCAATTTCCCTCTTTTGGGGAACACGATCATGAAAGCAAGCAGCCCCAGGTTTTGCAAAAGGGGTTGTGTGAAACACCCACAAAGGGTTATGCAATTTGCAGGCTATTTGACCCAGATTCAACCTTTATAGACATGTTAGAAAAGTATCTAAAGGGCAATTAAGGACATTCCATGTTAGATAGGCTAGAGCACCATTTGTCAAACGGGGGTCTGCGGACACCTAGTGGTTAGTGAGGGTACTCCATAGGGTCCGCAAGCCATGCTAATCAACTCTTCTCCCTCCCTCCCTCCCAATGCCTCCTGTCTTGTGCAATTAGAGGAATAATCAAATTGGGTATTTGGGTATTTTTTGTGTAACTAAGTTTTTGCCCAGGGGAACATCCTCTGTGTTTGGAATCTGTTGCCTGTGAGAGTAGCTGGTATACTAAGCTCTCCCAGAGAGTTTTCTTTTACCTTTCTTTTCTTTAATTAAAAGCCTTTTTAATAACCTGATTGATTTTTCCTTGTTTTTAGATCCAAGAGGGTTGGATCTGGATCCACCAGGAGTTGGTGGGAGAAAGGAGGGGGATGTTTAATTCCTCCTTGTTTTAAGATCCAAGGGGTTGGATCTGTGTTCACCAGGGAATTGGTGAAGAGTCTCTCAAGGCTACCCAGGGAAGGGAATTAGTGCTTGGGAGTGGTGGCAGCCAGACCAGATCTAAGCTGTTAATTGAGCTTAGAGCTTCTCATGCAGGTCCCCCACATCTGTACCCTAAAGTTCAGAGTGGAGAAGGAACCTTGACATGGTGGCAAAGGTGGGATTTTTTAGGAACCAAAGGCCAGATTTTTTCCCCTCCTTTAAGATGCTGGGGAAGCAGTGAAAGAGAGATACCTTGAAGGCAAACAGATAAGAGCTTCTAACAGAGGGCTTTTTGTTAGAAGGGAAGCTCCAGCTGTGATCACTGGAGGGTCATTAACATATTGCCAAGACAAGTCACAAAAACCTGTTTTACTTGTTTTTTTTCTAAAGAGTCACATTACAGTAACCAAAGATTCCAAGCTATCCCCTCCCCTCCCCTCCCCTCCCCCCACCCTCCTCGATAGCTAAAGTAGACCGGGGGGAAATGTCAGGCAAAGGAAAAAACCTATGCAACAGGACCTAGAATTAGCCAAATTCCAGGCTGAGGAGAACAAAAGGGAACATAACAGACAGATGGCCAGGGCAGAGGCTGCATACAAAAGAGCTATGGAGGAGAGGGAAAAAGAAGAAAAAGCCAAAGAGGATGCCCACAAAACAGCTATGGAGGAGAAACAAAAAGAGATGGAGAAAAAAAAGAAAGACAGCAAGCACTGAAGTTAGCAAAGATTCAGGCAAATACACTACCTAATCCTAACCATCCTCTACCAAAAGTCCACGGGTGGGAGTGACTATGTCCACAGTATACTGAATCCAGTGATATTGCTGAATATTTCCTCACCTTTGAGAGACTGTGCACCCTCCATACCATTCCTGAAGATCAAAAAATGACCACATTGATAGCAAAATTTACTGGAAGAGCTCTGGACGTATTCAACAAGATGCCTATTGGGGAGGCTTCTGACTATGGTAAATTTAAGGATTTGGTTTTAAAACTATTTCAAGTTACACCTGACACTTACAGGGTCAAATTTAGAAGCCTTCAGAGAGGGCTTGGACTAAGTAATATGGCTTACGTGATCAAGGGGTGCTGCAGGCTCCCGCTGAAAGACTACCAATACTTCATGATGCAGAGGCCTGACAGCCAGCAGCGATCCACAACTCTTAGGCCTGGTCTACACTACGGGTTTAGGTCGACTTTAGCAGCGTTAAATCGAATTAAGCCTGGACACGTCCACATGACGAAGCCCTTTCTTTCGACTTAAAGGGTCCTTTAAACCGGTTTCTTTACACCACCTCCGACGAGGGGATTAGCGATAAAACCGGCCTTTGCGGGTCGGAATTGGGGTAGTGTGGACGGAATTCGACGTTATTGGCCTCCGGGAGCTAACCCATAGTGCTTCATTGTGACCGCTCTGGACAGCACTCTCAACTCAGATGCACTGACCAGGTAGACAGGAAAAGACCCGCGAAAGTTTGAATTTCATTTCCTGTTTGCTCAGCGTGGAGAGCACAGGTGACCACGCCGAGCTCATCAGCACAGGTAACCGTGATGGAGTCCCAGGATCGCAAAAGAGCTCCAGCATGGACCGAACGGGAGGTACGGGATCTGCTCGCCATATGGGGAGATGAAGCAGTGATAGCTGAACTCCGTAGCAGTAAAAGAAATGGAAAAGTATTAGAAAAGATCTCCAAGGCCATGAAGGACCGAGGCCATAACAGGGACACACAGCAGTGCCGCGTGAAAATTAAGGAGCTACGGCAAGCTTACCACAAAGCCAGAGAAGCAAACGGAAGGTCCGGGGCAGAGCCGCAAACTTGCCGCTACTACACAGAGCTGCATGCGATCCTAGGGGGTGCAGCCACCACTACCCCAACCGTGTGCTATGACTCTCTCACTGGAGAAGCACACAGGGAAGACGGTTCGGGGAACGAGGAAGATGAGGATGGAGGTACTGTAGGTAGCTCACAGCAGCAAGGAAGTGGAGAAACCGGTTTCCCCAACAGCCAGGATATGTTTGTGACCCTGGACCTGGAACCAGTAACCCCCGAATTCACCCAAGACTCTCAGGGCACACAGGAGACCTCTGGTGAGTGTACCTTTGTAAATATTTGTAAACATTACACATGGTTTAAAAGCAAGCGTGTTTAATGATTAATTTGCCCTGGCAATCGCGACCAGTACATCTACTGGAAAAGTCTGTTAACGTGTATGGGGATGGAGCGGAAATCCTCCAGGGACATCTCCAGAAATCTCTCCTTTATGTACTCCCAAAGCGTTTGCAAAAGGTTTCTGGGGAGGGCTGCCTTATCCCGTCCGCCATGGTAGGACACTTTACCACGCCAGGCCAGTAGCACGTAGTCTGGAATCATTGCATAACAAAGCATGGCAGCGTATGGTCCCGGTGTTTGCTGGCATGCAGACAATATCCATTCCTTATCTCTCTTTGTTTTCCTTAGGAGAGTGATATCATTCACGGTCACCTGGTTGAAATGGGGTGATTTTATTAAGGGGACATTCAGAGGCGCCCGTTCCTGCTCTTCTGAACAGAAATGTTCCCCGCTGTTAACCACGCGGTGGAGGGGAGGGGTGAAGTGATCATCCCAGAGAATTGTGTGTGTGTGTGGGGGGGGGGGTTACTTGTTTGTGCCGCATGTTAACCGGGAAACTGCAGCCCCTGATTTTACATTGAAAACCCATTTTAAATGGACAACCCAATTCATCCTTGATATGGGAAATGCGCTGCTGTTTGCAACCTTTCCCGCATGTTAAGAAGGTTAAAAAAGCCAAAACACTGTGGCCTATCATGGCTGCCTGCAAGCCGAAATATGCGACCTTGTAATGAAAGAGTGTACCCATTGTTCTCTAAAATGTGTCTTTTTTAACCACTTCTCCCTTCTCCTCCACCAGCTGCAAATGTTTCTCCTTCACAGAGGCTAGTGAACATTAGAAAGAGAAAACGTAGGACGAGGGCCGATATGTTCACGGAGCTGCAGATGTCCTCCCACGCTGATAGAGCACAGCAGAATGCGTGGAGGCAGTCAATGTCAGAGATGAGAAAAGCACAATATGAACGAGAGGAGAGGTGGCGGGCTGAATGGCGGGATGAAAAGAGCAAGTGGCGGGCTGAAGACGATAGGTGGCGTCAGCTTGCAGACAGACGGCAAGAGGCAATGCTCCGTCTGCTGGAGCATCAAACTGATATGCTCGAGCGTATGGTTGAGCTGCAGGAAAGGCAGCAGGAGCAGAGACCGCCGCTACAGCCCCTGTGTAACCAACCGCCCTCCTCCCCATGTTCCATAGCCTCCTCACCCAGACGCCCAAGAACATGATGGGGAGGCCTCCGTTCACCCAGTCACTCCACCCCAGATGATCGCCCAAGCATCAGAAGGCTGGCCTTCAATAGGAGTTAAAGTTTTAAAATTCAGTGTGTCCTTTTCCATCCCTCCTCCCCCACCCATCCCAGGCTACCTTGGCAATTATCCCCCTACTTCTGTGAGGAACTAATAAAGAATGCATGAATGTGAAAAAACAATGACTTTATTGCCTCTGCAAGCGGTGCTCGAATTGGGGAGGGGAGGGTGGAGTGGGGTGGTTGGTTTACAGGGAAGTAGAGTGAACCGGGTGGGGGGGGGGGGGGGTTTGGAGGGTTCATCAAGGAGAAACAAACAGAAGTTTCACACAGTAGCCTGGCCAGTCACAAAACTCGTTTTCAAAGCTTCTCTGATGCGCACCGCGCCCTGCTGTGCTCCTCTAACTGCCCTGGTGTCTGGCTGCGCGTAATCAGCGGCCAGGCGAGTTGCCTCAACCTCCCACCCCGCCATAAAGTCTCCCCCTTACTCTCACAGATATTGTGGAGCGCACAGCAAGCAGCAATAACAATGGGGATATTCTTTTCGCTGAGGTCTGAGCGAGTCAGTAAGCTGCGCCAGCGCGCTTTTAAACGTCCAAATGCACATTCCACCACCATTCGGCACTTGCTCAGCCTGTAGTTGAACAGGTCCTGACTCCTGTCCAGGCTGCCTGTGTACGGCTTCATGAGCCATGGCATTAAGGGGTAGGCTGGGTCCCCAAGGATCACGATAGGCATTTCAACATCCCCAACTGTCACTTTCTGGTCCGGGAAGAAAGTCCCTTCCTCCAGCTTTCGAAACAGAGCAGAGTTCCTGAAGACACGAGCATCATGTACCTTTCCCGGCCATCCCACGTTGATGTTGGTGAAACGTCCCTTGTGATCCACCAGGGCTTGCAGCAGCATTGAAAAGTACCCCTTGCGGTTTACATAGTCGGTAGCTTGGTGCTCCGGTGACAAGATAGGGATATGGGTTCCGTCTATGGCCCCGCCACAGTTTGGGAATCCCATTTCAGCAAAACCATCCACTATTGACTGCACGTTGCCCAGAGTCACTACCCTTGATATCACCAGATCTTTCATTGCCCTGGCAAATTGGATCACAGCAGCCCCCACCGTAGATTTGCCCACTCCAAATTGATTCCCGACTGACCGGTAGCTGTCTGGCGTTGCAAGCTTCCACAGGGCTATCGCCACTTGCTTCTCAACTGTGAGGGCTGCTCTCATCCTGGTATTCTGGCGTTTCAGGGCAGGGGAAAGCAAGTCACAAAGTTCCATGAAAGTGACCTTACGCATGCGAAAGTTCCGCAGCCACTGGGAATCATCCCACACCTGCAACACGATGCGGTCCCACCAGTCTGTGCTTGTTTCCCGGGCCCAGAATCAGCGTACCACGGCATGAACCTGCCCCAGTGACACCATGATTTCCACATTGCTGGGGCCTGTGCCTTGTGAGAGGTCTATGTCCATGTCAATTTCCTCATCACTCTCGTCGCCGCGCTGCAATCGCCTCCTCGCCTGGTCCGGGTTTCGCCTTGGCATGTCCTGGCTCTGCATATACTCCAGGACAATGCGCGTGGTGTTCATAGTGCTCATAATTGCCGCGGTGATCTGAGCGGGCTCCATGATCCCAGTGCTAGCTATGGCGCCTGGTCTGAAAAAAGGCGCGAAACTAGTATCTGATGGACCAGGAGAAGGAGAGAGGGTGGGAGGGAGAGAGGGTGGGAGGGAGGGAGGGCCGAGTGACGACATGGCGTACAGGTACAGGAACAGGGAATTAAAATCAAGAAAGTGGCTGTGCATCAGGGAGAAACACAAACAACTGTCACACAGAATGGTCCCCCCAAAGATTAAACTGAAAACCCTGGGCTTAGCAGGCCGTTGATTTCACGGAGGAAGGGGAAGCAAATGAATACAGAACAAATCTATTTTTTACATCTTAAGCTGGCAGCCGACGGTGCAGCATGAGTGATAGCCTCTCCAGTATGATGATGACGGTTACCAGTCATAATATACCATCGTCTGCAAAAAGGCAAGGGGCTGCTGCTGTGTAGCAATGCAGCCCCATGTCTGCCAGCCCCACGTCCGCCAGCACCCAGCATCACCCTCGGCCTCTTCTGGGTGCTTAGCAGACAATACTGGGCAATTGGCAGAAAATAGTATATTACGATTGGTAGCCATCATCATCGAAACAGTAGCATGTCTGCCCAGGTGGCCATGATTGACAGCCACTCCAGTACGACGACGATGGGTACCAATCATAATATACCATCCCCTACCAAAGGGCAAGGGGCTGGTGCAATGCAGCCCTACGGCTGCCAGCCCCACGGCTATCACTCATGCTACACCGTCTACCGCCAAAAGGCAGTTAGCAGCTGCTGCTGTGTAGCAATGCAGTCCCACGTCTGCCGGCACCCAGAGGACATATGGTGACGGTGAGCTCAGCTGAGCTGAACGGGCTCCATGCTTGCCGTGGTATGTTGTCTGCACAGGTAACCCAGGTAAAAAGGCGCGAATCTATTGTCTGCCGTTGCTGTGACGAGGGGGGAGGGGCCTGACGACATGTACCCAGAACCGCCCGTGACACTGTTTTGCATCATCCGGGCATTGAGATCTCAATCCAGAATTCAAAGAAAAGGCACGAAAGTAGTATCTGACGGACTAGGGGAAGGAGGGAGGGCGGGCCGAGTGACGACATGGCGTACAGGTACAGGGAATTAAAATCAAGAACGGTGGCTGTGCATCAGGGAGAAACACAAACAACTGTCACACAGAATGGTCCCCCCCAAAGATTAAACTGAAAACTCTGGGTTTAGCAGGCCGTTGATTTGACGGAGGGAGGGGGAAGCAAATGAATACAGAGCAAATCTATTTTTTACATCTTAAGACGATGGTGCAGCGTGACAGATAGCCCTCGGCATCTTTCTGGGTGCTTGGCAGCAAATACTGGGTGCTTGGCAGTTAGTGTATGACGATGGTCTTCAGGCCTATTGCACGATCGGGTGCACGGGGAAGACTCTGCTAATGTGCGATGACCCAACTTGTAATAGGACGGTTAACAGTCGTAATACACCATCTACTGCCAAAAGGCAAGCCCCACGGCTGCCAGCACCCAGATCACCGATGAAGGCTACCAGTCTACTGCACCGTCTACTGCCAAAAGGCAGTTAGCAGCTGCTGCTGTGTAGCAATGCAGTCCCACGTCTGCCGGCACCCAGAGGACATATGGTGACGGTGAGCTCAGCTGAGCTGAGCGGGCTCCATGTTGTCTGCACAGGTAACCCAGGTAAAAAGGCGCGAATCTATTGTCTGCCGTTGCTGTGATGGGGGTGGGGGGCTGACGACATGTACCCAGAACCGCCCGCGACACTGTTTTGCATCATCCGGGCATTGGGATCTCAACCCAGAATTCCAAGGGGCGGCGGAGACTGCGGGAACTGTGGGATAGCTGTGGGATAGCTACCCATAGTGCAATGCTCCGGAAGTCGACGCTAGCCTCGTACTGTGGACGCGGTCTGCCGACTAGAGCACCTAGAGCATTTTATGTGTGGACACACACAATCGGCTGTATACAACCGATTTCAATAAAACCAGCTTCTATAAATTCGAACTAATTTCGTAGTGTAGACATACCCTTAGATGTGTGCTGAATCTAGATGCCTGTTAGGAAAGGCTGAGAGCTGTGAAGATCTTAATGATGCTTTGATCCCTAAGCCCTTTAGCACCCATTAACTCTTAACCAGGAGCTACTCAGGAAGACCAGGGCTTTAAAAAGCCCATTCCTAAGCAACCAGACAATCAAGTGAACAGAAACAGCTAACGGGAGTTCTGGAAGGGAGTTTAGGGGAGGAGAATGGGGGGCAGATACACCTAACACCTTACCCTTAAAGCCCAAAACACTCCATGATAAAAACAAAACAAAAAGAATGGAACAGGCTTCAGGAGTAAAAAGATAATTGATGCAGAAATCCAGCAACAGATTGGGGGCTATCCAGTTTATTGCACCCAATGCATCATATATGCTTACTTGCCCTATGGGCAGGTGGCATATGTATGCATTCAGTGCAAGGACCCCCTAGCCCTCAGAGACCATACACGGGCTTTGGAGACCAGAGTGTCTGAACTGGAAGAGCTAAGGGAGACAGAGAGGTAAGCAGATGAGATTTTTTGGGGCATAGTAGAACAGGTTTCTCCCCCCCCCGCCCCAGTCTGATAGCCTCTGTGCTATTGAGGAGGACGAAAGGCTCAGATTAAGGGACCCTCCTTCCAGATGATGTCGTGGTATCCTCTCATACTGAGGACACCTCTCTGGGGGGAGGGAACTCCAGTTATTGGGACCAACATGGTAGCATTCTCCGAAATGCTTCCAGTTCCACGTGCAGGGCCAGTTAGACAGGCAGAACTGCAGTGTCTCAATGTGTGGAGGAGACGATGGTGTAGGGAAGAGGGGTTTTTAGGAACTGGGGAAACTTCTGGGAAAGAAGGTGTTGGGGGTAGAATTTAGAGAGAGGGACAGATCGACTCTGGACGCTGGATGGTTCAGTCTAGGTACCACCGTTTATTGCATCAATGGTGTTACAAGCTTGCAAGCTGTACTGCCTGTTCCCCTCCTCCCTAACCCTGAAGAGTGAGCCCAGATGTTTATTCGTATTTCCCCTTTATTGTAAGCATTCACCCTCCTCCTACCCAGGTGGGCAGTACTGGTCTTGGTCTTGTCCCAATAAATGTTATTTAATTATCCGCTGAATTCTCTGCCCCTATTTATATTTACCTTTGCTTATGTCCACTGTTGCATAATAAGGGATATTGAGAACTTAGTTATTGCTGACAGGTACCTTCTGTGTGTGTCATGAGACTTTCCGTTCTTGTGTCTGCTGGCCCTTACCAGGCAGACTTGAGCATTTAGCCATTTCACCTGAAAGATTTGGTAACGGGGCTTCCTGTTATGTGCCTTCTGCTACCGGCTTTCCAGACAGCATTTACTCTTAGCAGCTTACCAGATAGGGCTCATATTTGACAAATCTGCCATAGAAGGAGTCTATGCAGGAAGGAGGGGCTCCACCTAAACCAGAATGGAACCAGATTGCTGGCACTTAAAATTACGAAGGTCATAGAGCACTTTTAAAACTACGGGTTGGAAGAAAGCCTAAAGGTGCAGAGGAACACGTGATTTGGACCAAGACATCCCTTAGGAGAGCATCTATTAATGGAGATTCTCTATAATCTAGTGAGTAAGAGAGAATGGAAGATGATAAAATATAGATAGGATCTGATGAGAAACAGTCAAATGAAAAAAATTCTCATCCAATTACATCATGTCATGGCAGACAGTTAAAAAGTGACACTTTTGTAAAGTGCTTATATACAAATGCTAGATGTCTAAATAATAAGATGGGTGAAATAGAGTGCCTCATATTAAATGAGAATAATGATGTAATAGGCATCATAGAAATTTCATGGAATGAGGATAATTAATGGGACACAGTAATACAAGGGTACAAAATATATTGGAAAGACAGAACGGGTCATGCTGGAGGGGGAATGGCACTATATGTGAAAGAAAGCATGGAATCAAATGAAGTAAAAATGTTAAATGAACCTGTACCATAGAATCTGTATGGATAGTAATTCCATGCTTGAATAATAAGACTATAGGAGTAGGGATAGATTACTGACCACCTGCCCAGTATGGTACTAATAACTGTGAAATGCTCAGGGAGATTAGAGAGGTTATAAAAATAAAAATCTGAATAATATTGGGGGATTTCAACTATCCCCATATTGACTGGGTACATGTCACCTGAGGGTGGGTTGCAGCGATAAAATTCCTTGACATCTTAAATCAGTGGTTCTCAACCAGGGGTCTCTGGGTGGGTGCAAGCAGGTTTCAGGGGGTCCGCAAAGCATGGCTGTTGTTAGACTCGCTAAGGGCCAGGGCAGAGAGCCAAATCCCTATCATGCAGAGCTGAAGCTCAGGGCCCTGAGCCCTGCCACGCGGGGCTGAAGCCGAAGCCTAAGCAATCTAGCTTTGCGGGGCCACCTGTGGCGTGGGGCCCTGGGCAATTGCCTTGCTTGCTACCTCCTAACGCCAGCCCTGGCTTTTATATGCAGAAAAAACATTGCTGTGGCACAGCTGGGCCATGGGATTTTTTTAGCATTTTGGGGGAGCCCATAGGATCTGGGCCTAGAGGTGAATACAACTGAATTACTTGGTATTAGTGACCATAATATACTTCAATTTAGCATCCTTGTGGCAGGGAAAACACTACAGGAGACCAACTTTTTAACCTTTAATTTCAGAAAGGGGAATTACACTAAAATGAGGAAGTTAGTTAAATAGAAGTTAAAAGGTACAGCGCCAAGAGTGAAATCCGAGCAAGCTGCATGGAAGCTCTTTAAAGATTCCATACTAGAGTGTGGGCTCCTCTAACGAGAGGGGCCTCTGAACTTTATTGGGAGTGTTCCAGTTGAGAAGATCCTGTGTGCCGTAATCTAGCTTTAGAAACTACAACTCCCATGATGCCTTGGGGAAAGAGTGAGCAGCTCCCTCTTGCAGGGAGTGCATTTTGGGAGAGCACTGTCTAGACCAGGGCTGCTGCTTTGAGCCTGCTGGGGCTTTGATGGAGCTGGGAGCCTCCGAGGCTGTTGATGGCTTCCCTGGGGACAGGGCAGAGACTACTGCTGTGCCTAGAGCTGAGCCTGTTGAGAAGGGACTGTGAGTAATCCCCACTACTCGCAAGTGTAGCCCCACCACCCTCCTGTTCACTGGCCCAGTATGGGGTTGTGCAAGCTAGGGGAAGCCTGCCTTGTGGCTTTTTACACAACGTCGGGAAACTGGGCCTGAGGGTCCTTTGTGTGCTCTGCGTTGTGTCCCTGCTAAGGGTCCACTGAGCTGCGGTCTCAGCTGCACCATATACCGGTCTGTAGTGAGGCTGTAACCAAGGCAGGCGCTTTCGAAATTTTCTAAGATGCCCTCGGTATCATCGCCTCCCTTGTAGGTGGGGAACTTTCTGGGATGGGAAGCGGTACCTGGAGAAGGATTGCTAGGGTTGTCTGGTATATTCTGTTTAGCCCTTGCCCTCTCTAACTCCAGTTCATGCTTCCTCTCTCTTTCTTTATCCTCCATCCTGGCTTTTTCTGCCTCCATAACTCTCTTGTGCGCAGCTTCTTCCCTGGCCATCTGTCTATCATGTTCTTTTATTCTTTCCTCACCTTTGAATTTAGCTAACTCTAGTTCCTGTTGGACATTACGTTTCACCATCCTAGCTCCCGGAGTTCAAAAGAAAAAAAGAAAAAACTGCTTGTGAATTCCCTTGTAGAAAGTTAACTACCCTGCCCTCAGTTACAGGACAAAAATCTCCAGCTGCTCACAGCTTAAAAACATCCCTTTGTTACAAGGATCTGATACCTTTGCCTCCAGGCAAAGAGAGCTGAGATCTCTATCTGCCCTCAGATCCTGCTTTCTAAGCAGCTAAAAAGGAAAACAAATGATCTTTTTAAAAATCCTACTGGGATTTTGGTTCAAAATGATCCCACCGCTCTGCCACCATGTCAGGGTTCCCTCCCCACGTCTGTACCCTAAAGTTCAGAGTGGGGAGGGAACTCTGACAGGGGCAGAGAAGCTGTTAAGTACCAGGTCTCTCTGGGATCAGCCTTAGAGGAAAAATCTGAGACTCATAGACTCACCGATTTTAAAGCCAGAAGAGACCATTGTGATCATCTAGTCTAGTGTCACTTCCTGCATGTTGCAGGCCACAGAACCTCACCAACCCACTCCTATAATAGACCCCTAACCTCTGGTTGAGTTACTGATGTTCTCAAATCATGATTTCAAGACTTCAAGTTACAGAGAATCCACCGTTTAAACCTACAAGTGACCCATGTCTCATGCTGCAGAAGAAGTTGAAAAGCCCCCAGGCTTTCTACCAATCTTACCTGAGGGAGAGGGGAATTCCTTCCTAACCCCAAACATGATGGTCAATTAGACTCTGAGCATGTGGACAAGACCAACCAGCCAGACACCTGGGAAAGAATTCCCTGTAATAACTCAGAGCACCTAGTGCCCATCACCAGCCATTGGAGATGCTTGCTGCCAGCAATTGTAGATCAGCTACATGCCTTTGGGGGCAACCTCATGATATCATCCCCTCCATACATTTATCAAGCTCACACTTGAAGCCAGTTGGGTTGGAAGGCTGTTCCTCTGATGGTTAGAAACCTTCATCTAATTTCAAGCCTAAATTTGTTGATGGCAAGTGTAAGATAATTTGTTCTTATACCAACATTGGTCCTTAATTTCAATAACTTCTCTCCCTTTCTGGTATTTATCCCTCTGTGGATTTATAGAGAGCAATCATAGCTCCCTTCAGCCTTCCTTTGATTAGGCTGAACAAGCCAAGCATCAGGATACGTCTGCTCACTCTGCAGGCTCTTGGTGGCAGGAAAGGAATGTGTGGCAGGAGAGGAATGTGTGGTGAGTGGGTCCAGCCAGTTTCGATAAACATTGATATCAAAATCAAAATCAACATTTCTTTGTGATAAGACTCCCATGTCTCAGAGTGACTAGTAATGCAACATGTATGCTGCAAGAAAACATCAGAAAGAGAAGCTGCATTTCCAGCTTTCTGTTGTTGTTCTTTCCATCTCTCTCTCTACTTTTGTGCATGTGTGTGTTGTGCTGTCTGGAGAAAAACTGAACTCAACTCCAACAGCAGCAACCCAAAAACTACCACCTAATTTTGAATCTCTCTTTTTCTAAAGAACTCTAAAAAACTGCCACCAGGGGATTTCTTTTTTAAAAGATGCTCTAAAGAAAAAAGGAAAAGGAAAATCCTTAAAAAGATGTAGGCTCTGCAAGTTCTTGAGATCCATTGGAATTTCCTGGTACCCAGCAGTATTCATTAAGGATCTTCTCTATCTAAGGAGGAATAACTGTCTTCTGCCCAAAAGTGGCTGTGTTTCAGTGGTACAATGGATCCTTTAACAGGAAAGGTGTTAGTAGATTTACAATAAAAGACCAAATTCATGTTGTCCATTCTTTGCTCAGGCCCCAGAGGCAAAACTCTCTTGGAGTTAAAACTAAGACCTGAGGAGCCGGCTGTGTTAATGCACAGACACTGTCACATCCTCCTCCTCCATTTCAGGGCTCTTTCAGCCGGAAGCTGACACCCAGCGTGGGAAATTTCAGTCCACACTGTTAACGTTTGGCAAACTTATCAGTAACTGAAAATGAGGTCTCCTAATTGAAGGTGTCAGACAGCCTTAATTAAAAGTGGTGACACTATCACCACCTACAATGGCTAATCCATTTGTGAATCCCATTTAGCTACACGCTTTGCTACGGTAACGTCAGTAGCAAGGAGTTGCATAGGCCAATTATGGATTATGCAAACTATTTTCTTTTATCAGTGAAGTTCCTAGGGTTTAAGGTCAGAAGAGAGCATTAGGTCAACCATTCTGAGCTCATGTATAACACAGGTGATTAAATCTCACCCAGTTACCCCGGTGTTGAGACCAATGCCTTGTATTTGACTCAAACATGGTTTATACTAGGATTTTAGATCATAGAATCATAGAGCCACAGGGTTAAAGGGAGCAGAAGGGTTATCCAGTCTAACGCCCTGCTGAGATGCAGGATATATTGTGTCTAAACCATCCCAGACAGATGACTATCCAGCCTCCTTTGGAAAACCTCCATTGCAGGTGCTTCCATTACCTCCCAAGGCATCTGTTCTGTTGTCCTACTGTTCTTACAGTTCATACAGTTAGGAAGTTTTTTCCTGAGATATCATCTAAATCTGCTCAACTGCAGTTTGAACACACTGATTCGTGTCCCGTTGTCCCACCAGCTGTGGAAAGAAAGAACAACTTTTCTCCCTCTTTTTTATGGCAGCCTACTCCAAGTCATCACTTCCGTGTTTATGTATCTAAGGATCGCATCAGCCCTTTTGGCCACAGGCTCACTTGGGAGCTCACAATGAGTTGGTTTTCCACAGGGACCCCTAAATCCTTTTGCAGGTCCATAATACAGGCCCTAGTCTATGGGTCGGGCCTGCCTTCCCTGTTCTTAGAGGATAACTGTGCATTTGACAGCATTAACACATTTTTTTCCCATGGGCTCAGCTCACCAAATGTTCCAGATCAGTCGGTATGACTGCCCTGGCCTCATTGTAACCACTCTGCCAATCTTTCTGTCATCCATAAATTTTACCTACAGTGATTTTCTATTTGCTTCCAAATTATTGATGTAACTATTGAATAGGATTCAGTGTAGAAATGGTCCCTGCAGAACACCACTACAAAAACCTCCATTGGCTGACAATGGCCCATTGACAGCGGCTTTCTGAGATCTGTCAGTTAACCATTTTTAGTCCATTTAACGTGTACTCTACTGATATTGTATAGTGTTCATTTTTGATTTGACTGGTTTCCTCACTAAATCAAATGCCTCAGAGAGACTGAATGTACACTCTCATTAAAGGATGAATTGGGTTTCTTTGACAAGAATAGCTTTTCATAAACTGTTTTGTTGACTGGCATTAATTATATCCTTAGACTTTTGTTTCAACTAATCCCCTACCAGTTTGTGGGTGATACCAAGCTGGGAAGGGTTGCAAGTACTTTGGAGGATAGGATGAAATTCAAAATGATCTGGACAAACTGGAGAAAGGGACTGAAATTAATAGGATGAAAATCAAGAAGGACTAATGCAAAGTACTCCACTTAGGAAGGAGCAATGGGTTGCACACATACAAAATGGGCAATGACTGACTAGGAAGGAGTACGGCAGAAAGGGATCTAGGGGTCATAGTGGACAATTAGCTAAATATGAGTCAAAAGTGTAATGCTATTGCAAAAAAAGCAAACATCATTCTGGGATGTATTAGCAGGAGCATTGTAAGCAAGACAAGAGAAGTAATTTTTCCGCTTGACGCCGTGCTGATTAGTCCTCAACTGGAGTATTGTGTCCAGTTTTGTGAGCCACATTTCAGATAAGGGGTGGAGAAATAGGAGAAAGTCCAGAGAAGAGCAATAAAAATGATTAAAGGTCTAGAAAACATGACCTATGAGGGAAGACTGAAAGAACTTGGTTTGTTTAGTCTGGAAAACAGAAGAGTGAGAGGGGACATGATAACAGTTTTCAAGTACCTAAAAGGTTGTTAAAAGGAGGAGGGGGAAAAAATGTTGTCCTTAATCTCTGATGATAGGACAAGAAGCAATGGGCTTAAATTGCAGTAAGGGATGTTTAGGTTGGAAATTAGAAAAAAAAAATATTTCTACTCTCGGGGTGGTTAAGCACTGGGATGAATTGCCGAGGGAGGTTGTGGAATCTCCATCACTGGATCATTTCTACCTCCCTCCCCACTCCCTGCTGGAATGTAGCTATTTCTGTAATTTTTAGGGTGGTAACTTTAACCCGTAATTCCAGGGTTGACTTAGACTTGTGAAAACTCTAGTTTATTGGCAGATAAATTAGCAAATAGCTCGCAAGAGCACTGTATCTAAGTCCTATATGAAAGAAAGAAAATTAAATAAGTATTAGACCCATTCATCTCTAAAACCAATATGTTCTTACATTTTGTAGCAAGTCACATAAGGGACACTGGTTAGGTTTAAAATTGTAATATATGTATTTACTTTGTTACTAACTCTATATAGAGAGAGATCCCATCAGGACTTCTGGGTTCTCTCTCAGCTGTGTGTGAGGAGTGGAGTCTAGTGGGTTACGGTGGGGGCAGATTCATGTGGGTTCTATATAAAAACATCAGAAGGGCCATACTTGGTATGATCAAGAGCAATAAAGTGGTTTCCATGGGTTGTTAATTTGGGGGATCTTTAAATATCACTGCACCAGGGAGGGTCCTTATTCCTGATTCTTTGGGTGTCTACTCTGTTTTATGGCCTGTTTTGATTGTGGGGAAGGGTTGGATTCCACTTCCCTTCTGATTGCTTCTGTCTCTCACTTTTAAGAGGCATGGGTCAGGTTCTGCCCTCAGAGACATGGTTATCAAGAGCTGCACTCTGTAGCTGATGAGGGGAACAATTGTACCCGGACCCCAAACTCAGGGGCACCACAAAATGTTTGTAATGTACAGTGAAATGACAGCATGGGGGGCCCAGAAAATAGGATGTACCATGTTCCCTAAATTTCTCGTGATAGGCCTGCTGCAAACAGACCGGGGACAGAAGCTGGCTATGCACTTTTCTAAAGCAAATGGCTTGTGGTTGTTACTAGTAGCAGTTGCATAGTGGAAATGTTTGTATTTCAACAGCACCAATATTCCAGCAGTTGTCAGATCTCTGTGTCCCATGAGGATTGCCATAATATGTCCAGATTCTGCCCTCCATAGATCTCAACACTGTCTGTATGTGAGTCATAGCTATCCACTCACTGCTCCGCATTATTCATAACTAACGGTCCTATAGCAACCTCCCATAGGACAGGTTATAGAGCACGTTGCAGGCTGCTGCGTGTTTATGGGGATTGTTTCACCCACTGCATAAATGCTGCCAGCTGTAGGGTGAAACAGGCAAGCTGCTTCCACTTATCTATTCCATCCATCCCTCTCTCCACACAGCCCTCTCTCTGCCTGTCTGTTCGGCACTGCACAGCAAGGGTTAAGGAGATGAAGCTGAAAAGAACTGCACAACCAGGGGAATTTACAAGGGAATCCTTCAGGAGATATGAAGTAATTTCTCTGGTTGAAATTGAACCAGATGTACGGGGAGACTTTGGCAAACCAGTAAAGTGCTGGAAACGACTATGGCTTATTGTTAAAGGCGGCCTAGTCAGCAAGCTGTAAATTGGCCATGCAGCAATCTCAGCTTGACCAAGGCAGGAGAAGGGGGGTGGGTGGGTTGGGTGCCACAGAAAGGGCAGCTTGACCCCGCGTCCTTCCTGATAAGAATTGTATTGAAGTTGCTGATACATGCTGTCACGGACTCACAGATCGTGCCCACTCTTGGCCCCGTGCGATCCATGGGGGGTGCCCCTTTCAGTAAGACAGCCCTTCTCGGAGGTCCACTCTCTCTCGGGGTCAGGCCCTTCCACCTCCTATAGCCGCACCTCTCTGAGCCTTAGCACCCCTATTTCTCGCCCTGAGCCCCCTCGGGGAGTCCCCTCGCTCTGGACCCCCCAGGCCTCCACCCCCCGAAGGGGACGATGCAACCCTGTTCTCTAGACCAGAGCGACTCTCAGCCAGTGTAAATCAGGAGGGTTTATTGAGCATTGAACCCAGCACAGGAAACTCCCTGACCCTCCCTCAGCACAGCACATCCAAGTCTCCCTGCATCCAGGTGGGCTCTGCCTGCTCCCCCTCTCCAGCCCCGAGTCCCCCTGCTTCCTAGCTGGGCATCTGATACCCCCAGCCCCAAGTCTCGCCTCTGTCCATTGTCTTCTCTCCAGGTAAACAGGGTCGCCTCAGCCTCCTGTCCTCTCCTCTGTCCTCTGGTCCCCTCTGGCTGGAACCGGCTGGGTAGGTCACCGGGGTCCTCTCTTCGCAGCCCATTGTCCTCCCACTGTCCAGAACCGGCTGTGACTCCTGAGCTGGGTCTCCATCAGGTCACCAGTTGCTGGGGTGTCCCTCCTCCAGGCCATCGGCTGGGGTCCCAAGTTCTCTCCGATCCTCTGTAACAACAAACTCCCTCTCCCCTCACATTGTTAAACCAGTAACACCCAGGGACACTGAGTCCCACTCCCTCTGCATGCAAACCATTGGAAAACAACAACAACAACAAAAAATCCCCCACTTCATCACACATGCATTTTAAAAGAGCAGGATATACCCCTGTCATGGTTATTTCCCCACTCTGAACTTTAGGGTACAGATGTGGGGACCTGCATGTGAACCCCTAAGCTCAATTAACAGCTTAGATCTGGTCTGGCTGCCGCCACTCCCAAACACTAATTCCCCTCCTTGGGTAGCCATGAGAGACTTCACCAATTTACTGGTAAACACAGATCCAACCCACGTGGATCTAAAACAAGGAAAAATCAATCAGGTATAAAAAAAGGCTTTTAATTAAAGAAAAGAAAGGTAAAAGAAAACCCTCTAGGAGAGATTAGCATACCAGCTACTCTCTCAGACAACAGATTCCAAACACAGAGGATGTTCCCCTGGGCAAAAACTTAGTTACACAAAAATTACCCAAATACCCAATTTGATGATTCCTCTAATTGCACAAGACAAGTTACAAAGAAATAAACATAAACCTATTTATTTCCTTCACTAATACTCACTACTTAATTAGAGGCTGAATTCTGGAACTTTTCCCTCCGGTCAAAAGTGAAACTGACCCAGACAAAGGAAACTTCCCTCCTTCCTCTTGAACCTTCTTGTCCTCCCATTGGTTCCTCTGTTCAGGTGTCTGCTAGGCTAGGTGAACTTCTTAACCCTTTACAGGTAAAAGAGGCATTAACCCTTAACTATCTGTTTATGACATTCCCCCAAATCTCAGACAGTGTTGGACCGCACTGGCTGTGATTTCTTTCTAAACTTTAGAATAAACAGATTAATAAAACACATGCACCTTTACATATACTACTACTTATGTAACCCTTCTGCCCATCTAAGTTGGCAGCAACAAGGGCCGGGTTCTGGATCTAGGGGTTCCGTTTCAATAACACAATGCAAAACCGGCTCGAGCCCCCACCCAGTGACCTGGGACAATTACATACCACCCCCTGGGTGCCTCTAAGAGGCAATACTTCCCCTCTCACAAGCACGGAGTCTGAGTGTAGCAGAAAATGTTTAATAACATGAGGTAAATAACATCAGCATTAAATTGGAAAAACACCACAAACAGGATTCATAACACAAACCATGAGCAAAAAACCCACCCCATCAAATTGGGCTGTGTCCTTTCCCTTTGGTTCTTGAATCCAGCAACCCAAAAATCACCCAGAGTCCCCAAAGTCTAACACCCCCAAAGTCTCTTGGGTCCAGCAACCGCACAAAGTCCCAAAAGTCCAACAAACCCCAAAGTCTCTGTCCCTGGTCAGTGCAGCACCAGAGAAAAAGGGGGGGGGGCACGCAAGGTGTTAAGGGGCACCTTACGTGATCCGAGGCTGGCCAGCCGTCTGTTTCTCCATGGGGGTTCCGCCGCAGCCTTCACCACGAGCCAGTCCACTTCCTGCTGTCCCACAAACTGTTCCACTCTGCAAGCTGCTCCGCTCCACTCACCGACCTGTGAGCCGCTCCAGCCGTCCCCGCAAACAGCTCCGCTCGCCGTTCCTTGGGCTGCTCCAACCGGCCCCGCAAGGCTCCACACCCCTCGCTGCTCCTCCAGTCGTCCCCACAAATTGCTCCGCCAGCTGCTTAGCAATATAGCTTCAGGCTCCCCCACTAGTTAACACAGCCTCAGTGATCTCAGTTCTTAATAACTTTAGCTCTTTTGTGATTTCAGCTCATAGTAGGGGAGTCCCACCATTGGCCCAAAGTGAATTCAGCTCAGCAGCCTGTAACTAGACTTCTAATGGAATCAAAGCTAGCTCTGACATTCAACAGTGGAGAGAGGAGGTAGTACAATTGGTGTTTCAAACCCTCAGAGGGGGCCCATCCCATCAGATTCAAATACCTGTCCCCATCCTCTCTGAATTCACTGGGTTTTGTAACCCATGCCCCTTGTCAAGCAAGTGCTACTTAGGTAATGGTGAAGGACTCACTCAGTCCTTCTGTCATACAACAGTTCCAATGGCCTTGATTCACAGAATCAGGGTAACAAAAATTTATTCTTCCAGCCCCAATAACAGAGAAAACTGGGGATCCCACACCAGCCAAAGTAACCACTTTGAGTTGCTGTTGTTTCATGCCAGGCGAGTGGGTGTGCTTATGCAAACAAGATCAGCCCCTGGAGTTCTTTTCCACACTCGCCATAATTCACCACCAGATGTCAGGGTAGAGCTCATCCCGGCTCTGCTTACACTTAGGTAAAAATGACAAGATTTTTCACATTTCAAGGATGTGCAGCATGGTCAGTTTGTAGTTGGAAACACCATCCCCAAACGTATGGGCGTAGCTTTTCCAGGGCATACACAATGGCATAGCATTCTCTTTCGCTGATTGACCAGTGGCTTTCCCTCTCAGACAGTTTCTTGCTGAGAAACATGACAAGATGGAAATTTTGATCCGGTCCTTCCTGCATTAGAACTGCTCCTACACCATGCTCGGATGCATCTGTGGTTACTAGGAATGGTTTGTTAAAGTCTGGGGCCCCTAGCACAGGGTCAGACATGAGGGTCGCCTTAAGATGGTTAAAGGCTTTTGACACTCATAAGTCCACTGAACTGCATTTGGCTGGGTTTTTTTGGTTAGATCTGTCAGCGGAGCGGCAATTTGGCTGTAGTGTGGTACAAATCACCTATAATATCCGTCCAAGCCTAAGAAGGATTGGATCTGTTTCTTTGACTTTGGGACAGGCCACTTTTGGATAGCATCCTCCTTGGCCTGTAGGAGATTTATTGTTCTTTGACCCACCTGGTTCCTCAGGTAAGTCACTCTGTTTTGGCCTATTTGACACTTTTTACCCTTAACAGATAGTCCTGCCTGCCTGATGCACTCAAAGACTTTTTCCAGGTGCTCCAGATGTTCTGCCCATGAATCAAAAAAAATGGCCACATTATCGAGGTAAGCAACTGCAGATTCTCCCAATCCTGCTAGGAGACCATCTACAGGTCTTTGGGAAGGTGGCGGGTATATTTCGTAGCCCGAACGGGAGCACATTAAATTCATACATCCCTGCCTGGGTGACAAAGGCTGACCTTTCCTTGGAAGGTTCATTTAGTGGTACTTGCCAGTACCCCTGGATTAAGTCTAATGTAGAGATGAATTGGGCATGTCCCAATTTCTCCACTAGCTCATCTGTGCATGGCATTGGATAGTTGTCGGGATGAGTTACAGCATTTAGCTTACGGTAGTCCATGCAAAAGCGAATTTCCCCATCTGGTTTAGGAACTGGAACCACTGGAAATGCCCATGCACTGTTAGAGGTGCGGATTATACCCATCTGTAGCATGTCCTGGATCTCCCGTTTTATAGCAGTTTGGCATGAGGTGACTTCTGGTAGGGTGGGGTTCTAATTGGGTGAGCATTACCTGTGTCAATGGAGTGGTATGCCCGTTCGGTCCGTCCTGGGATGGCTGAGACCATTGGTGCAAAGCTAGTGCACAGCTCCTTGATCTGCTGCCGCTGCAGACGTCCAAGAGTCACGGAGAGGTTCACCTCTTCCACGCCACCGTCACTTTTTCCTTTGTAGTAGACACCTTCAGACCACTCCGCGTCATCTGTTTCCTGGGCTGTAAACTGGAAAACCTTTAATTCTCTGGAATAAAAGGGCTTAAGAGAATTAACATGGTATACCTTAGGCTTTATGCTGGAAGTGGGATAGTTAACAGCTCCTAGGTGCTCCTGGACCGTAAATGGTCCTTCCCACGACGCTTCCATTTTGTGGGCCTGGAGCGCCTTTAAGACCATGACTTGGTCTCCTACTTTGAAGGACCGTTCTCTGGAATGTTTATCATACCAGGTCTTTTGCTCTTCCTGAGCATCCTTTAGGTTTTCTTTAGCAAGGGCTAAAGAGTGTCGGAGGGTGCTTTGTAGGTTGCTTACAAAGTCTAGAATGTTAGTTCCTGGAGAAGGCGTAAACTCCTCCCATTGCTGCATCACCAACTGTAATGGCCCCTTAACCTCGCAGCCATACACAAGTTCAAATGGTGAAAACCCTAAACTGGGATGTGGTACAGCCCTGTAGGCAAAAAGCAACTGGTGCAAAATTAGGTCCCAATCATTGGAGTGTTCATTTATGAATTTACGTATCATGGCCCTCAAAGTTCCATTACACTTTTCCACCATGCCATTGGATTGATGGTGGTAAGGGGTGGCAACCAAATGATTTACCCCATGAGCTTCTCACAGGTTTTTTATGGTCCCTGCCAGGAAATTAGTTTCCGAATTTGTAAAGATGTCGGCGGACCAACCTACCCTGGCAAAAATGTCTGTTAATGCCTGGCACACACTTTTAGCCCTGGTATTGCTTAGAGCTACTGCTTCTGGCCATTGGGTGGCAAAATCCATGAAAGTCAGTATGTACTGCTTTCCTCTGTGTGTTTTCTTTTGGAAAGGACCCAGAATATCCACAGCTACTCACTGANCCTCAGCCTCCTGTCCTCTCCTCTGTCCTCTGGTCCCCTCTGGCTGGAACTGGCTGGTTAGGTCATGGGGTCCTCTCTTTGCAGCCCATTGTCCTCCCACTGTTCAGAACCGGCCGTGACTCCTGAACTGGGTCTCCATCAGGTCACCAGTTGCTGGGGTGTCCCTCCTCCAGGCCATCGGCTGGGGTCCCAAGTTCACTCTCCGATCCTCTGTAACAACAAACTCCCTCTCCCCTCACGTTGTTAAACCAGTTACACCCAGGGACACTGAGTCCCACTCCCTCTGCATGCAAACCATTGGAAAACAACAACAACAACAACAAAAAAAACCCACTTGGTCACACATGCATTTTAAAAGAGCAGGATATACCCCTGTCAAGGTTCCTTCCCCACTATGAACTTTAGGGTACAGATGTGGGGGACCTGCATGAGAAGCTCTAAGCTCAATTAACAGCTTAGATCTGGTCTGGCTGCCACCACTCCCAAACACTAATTCACTTCCGTGGGTAGCCTTGAGAGATTTCACCAATTTCCTGGTAAACACAGATCCAACCCACTTGGATCTAAAACAAGGAAAAATCAATCAGGTATTAAAAAAGGCTTTTAATTAAAGAAAAGAAAGGTAAAAGAAAACCCTCTGGGAGAGATTAGCATACCAGCTACTCTCACAGACAACAGATTCCAAACACAGAGGATGTTCCCCTGGGCAAAAACTTAGTTGCACAAAAATTACCCAAATACCCAATTTGATTATTCCTCTAATTGCACAAGACAGGTTATAAAGAAATAAACATTAACCTATTTATTTCCTTCACTAATACTCACTACTTGATAAGGGGCTGAATTCTGGAGCTTTTCCCTCTGGTCAAAAGTGAAACTGACCCAGACAAAGGGAACTTCCCTCCTTCCCTTTGAACCATCTTGTTCTCCCATTGGTTCCTCTGGTCAGGTGTCAGCTAGGCTAGGTGAACTTCTTAACCCTTTACAGGTAAAAGAGGCATTAACCCTTGACTATCTGTTCATGACACTCCCCCCAAATCTCAGACAGTGTTGGACCGCACTGGCTGTGATTTCTTTCTAAACTTTAGAATAAACAGATTAATAAAACACATAAAACACATAGTTTATACTACTACTTATGTAACCCTTCTGCCCATCTAAGTTGGCAGCAACAAGGGCTGGGTTCTGTATCTAGTGGTTCCATTTCAATAACGCAATGCAAAACCGGCTCGAGCCCCCCACCCAGTGACCTGGGAAAATTACATACCACCCCCTGGGTGCCTCTAAGAGGCAATACTTCCACTCTCGCAAGCACGGAGTCTGAGTGTAACAGAAAATGTTTAATAACATGAAGTAAACGACATCAGCATTAAATTGGAAAAACACCACAAACAGGATTCATAACACAAACCATGAGCAAAAAACCCACCCCAGCAAATTGGGCTGTGTCCTTTCCTTTTGGTTCTTGAGTCCAGCAACCCAAAAATCACCCAGAGTCCCCAAAGTCCAACACCCCCAAAGTCTCTTGGGTCCAGCAAGCACCCAAAGTCCCAAAAGTCCAACAAACCCCAAAGTCTCTGTCCCTGGTCAGTGCAGTCTCAGAGTAAAAGGGGCGGGGGGCATGCAGGATGTTAAGGGGCACCGTGATCCGAGGTCGGCCGGCCGTCTCTCCATGGGGTTCCACCGCAACCTTCACCACGAGCCAGTCCACTTCCTGCCGTCCCACAAACTGTTCCGCTCTGCAAGCTGCTCTGCTCACCGACCTGTGAGCAGCTCTAGCTGTCCCCGCAAACAGCTCCACTTGCCGTACCTTGGGCCACTCCAACTGGCACCACAAGGCTCCGCACCCCTCGCTCCTCCTGCAGTCATCCCCACAAATTGCTCTGCCAGCTGCTTAGCAATATAGCTTCAGGCTCCCCGACTAGTTAACACAGCACTCAGTGATCTCAGCTCTTAATAATTTTAGCTCTTTTGTGATTTCAGCTCTTAGCAATTTCAGCTCATAGTAGGGGAGCCCCAGTGCTAGTGCACCATTGGCCCAAAGTGAATTCAGCTCAGCAGCCTGTAACTAGACTCCTAATGGAATCAAAGTTAGCTCTGACATTCAACAGTGGAGAGAGAGAGAAGGTAGTGCAATTGGTGTTTCAAACCCTCAGACCAGGACCAGGAGATTCAAATGCCTATCCCCATCCTCTCTCAATTCACTGGGTTTTGTAACCCATGCCCCTTGTCAAGCAAGTGCTACTTAGGTAATGGTGAAGGACTCACTCAGTCCTTCTGTCATACAACAGTTCCACTGGCCTTGATTCACAGAATCAGGATAACAAAACTTTATTCTTCCAGCCCCAATAACAGAGAAAACTGGGGATCCCACACCAGCCAAAGTAACCACTATCAGTTGCTGTTGTCTCATGCCAGGCGGGTGGGTGTGCCTATGCAAACAAGATCAGCCCCTGGAGTTCTTTTCCACACTCGCCATAATTCACCACCAGATGTCAGGGTAGAGCTCATCCCGACTCTGCTTACACTTAGGTAAAAAATTCAAGATTTTTCACATTTCAAGGATGTGCAGCACGGTCAGTTTGTAGTTGGAAACACCATCCCCAAACGTATGGGCGTAGCTTTTCCAGGGCGTACCCAATGGCATAGCATTCTCTTTTGCTGATTGACCAGTGGCTTTCCCTCTCAGACAATTTCTTGCTGAAAAACATGACAGGATGGAAATTTTGATCCGGTCCTTCCTGCATTAGAACTGCTCCTACACCATGCTCGGATGCATCTGTGGTTACTAGGAATGGTTTGTTAAAGTCTGGGGCCCCTAGCACAGGGTCAGACATGAGGGTCGCCTTAAGATGGTTAAAGGCTTTTGACACTCATAAGTCCACTGAACTGCATTTGGCTGGGTTTTTTTGGTTAGATCTGTCAGTGGAGTGGCAATTTGGCTGTAGTGTGGTACAAATCACCTATAATATCCGGCCAAGCCTAAGAAGGATTGGACCTGTTTCATTGACTTTGGGACAGGCCACTTTTGAATAGCATCCTCCTTGGCCTGTAGGGGATTTATTGTCCTTTGACCCACCTGATGCCCCAGGTAAGTCACTCTGTTTTGGACTATTTGACACTTTTTACCCTTAACAGATAGTCCTGCCTGCCTGATGCACTCAAAGACTTTTTCCAGGTGCTCCAGATGTTCTGCCCATGAATAAAAAAAAAATGGTCACATTATCGAGGTAGGCAACTGCAGATTCTCCCAATCCCACTAGGAGACCATCTACAAGTCTTTGGAAGGTGGCAGGTACATTTCGTAGCCCGAACGGGAGCACATTAAATTCAGACACCCCTGCCTGGGTGACGAAGGCTGACCTTTCCTTAGCGGGTTCATCTAGTGGTACTTGCCAGTACCCCTGGGTTAAGTCTAAAGTAGAGATGAATTGGGCGTGTCCCAATTTCTCCAATAGCTCATCTGTGCATGGCATTGGATAGTTGTCAGGATGAGTTACAGCATTTAGCTTACGGTAGTCCATGCAAAAGTGAATTTCCCCATCTGGTTTAGGAACTAGAACCACTGGAGATGCCCATGCACTTTTAGAGGGGCGGATTATACCCATCTGTAGCATGTCCTGGATCTCCCTTTGTATAGCAGTTTTGGCATGAGGTGACTTCTGGTAGGGTGGGGTTCTAACTGGGTGAGCATTACCTGTGTTAATGGAGTGGTATGCCCGTTCGGTCCGTCCTGGGGTGGCTGAGACCATTGGTGCAAAGCTAGTGCACAGCTCCTTGATCTGCTGCCGCTGCAGACGTCCAAGAGTCACGGAGAGGTTCACCTCTTCCACGCCACCGGCACTTTTTCCTTCGTAGTAGACACCTTCAGGCCACTCCACATCATCTGTTTCTTGGGCTTTAAACTGGAAACCTTTAATTCTCTTGAATAAAAGGGCTTAAGACAATTAACACGGTATACCTTAGGCTTTATGTTGGAGGTGGGGGATGCTATGAGATAATTAACAGCTCCTAGGTGCTCCTGGACCGTGAATGGTCCTTCCCATGACACTTCCATTTTGTGGGCCTGGAGTGCCTTTAAGACCATGACTTGGTCTCCTACTTTCAAGGACCGTTCTCTGGAATGTTTATCATACCGGGCCTTTTGCTCTTCCTGAGCATCCTTTAGGTTTTCTTTAGCAAGGGCTAAAGCGTGTCGGAGGGTGTTTTGTAGGTTGCTTACAAAGTCTAGAATGTTAGTTCCTGGAGAAGGCGTAAACCCCTCCCATTGCTGCCAACTGTAATGGCAACTTAACCTCGCGGCCATACACAAGTTCAAATGGTGAAAACCCTAAACTGGGATATGGTACAGCCCTGTAGGCAAAAAGCAACTGGTGCAAAATTAGGTCCCAATCATTGGAGTGTTCATTTACGAATTTACGTATCTTGGCCCCCAAAGTTCCATTACACTTTTCCACCACGCCATTGGTTTGATGGTGGTAAGGGATGGCAACCAAATGATTTACCCCATGAGCTTCTCACAGGTTTTTTTATGGTCCCTGCCAGGAAATTAGTTCCCGAATTTGTAAGGATGTCGGAGGGCCAACCTACCCTGGCAAAAATGTCTTTTAATGCCTGGCACACACTTTTAGCCCTGGTATTGTTTGGAGCTACTGCTTCTGGCCATCGGGTAGCAAAATCCATGAAAGTCAGTATGTACTGCTTTCCTCTGGGTGTTTTCTTTTGGAAAGGACCCAGAATATCCACAGCTACTCACTGAAATGGGACATCAATAATGGGGAGTGGCTTTAGAGGGGCTTTGACCTGGTCTTGGGGTTTTCCCACTCTTTGGCACACCTCAAAAGACCGGACATAATTAGTAACGTCCTTGCCCATTCCCTCCCAGTGGAAGGACTTCCCCAACCGGTCTTTGGTTCTTTTCATCCCAGAATGGCCACTGGGATGATCACGGGCTAAGCTCAAGAGCTTTACCTGGTACTTAGTTGGAACTACCAACTGTCTTTGAGGATGCCAGCCTTCCTGGTGTCCGCCAGAAAGAGTCTCATTGTATAAAAGTCTTTGTTCTACAACAAACCGGGATCGATTAGAAGAGCTGAGAGGCGGTGGGGTACTCCGTGCCGCCACCCAAGCTTTCTGAAGGCTGTCATCTGTTTCCTGCTCGGCATGGAACTGTTCCCTTGATGCTGGAGACATCAGTTCCTCCTTGGACTGTGGACTTGGGCTTGGTTCCTCTGGAAGCAATGCAGGTGCTGGGGTTGTTTCTGTTGACTGTGAACCACTCTCCGCTGATGCACTATGTTGTATTTCAGGCCAAGTCTTCCCCCAGTAGCATGGGGATGGGATAATTGTCAGAAACTGCAGAAGTCCACATTCCTGACCAGCCCTTGTACAGGACAGGCAACTTGGCTGTAGGCAAGGTTACAGAGGGTGACATGAAGGATTGAATTGTCACTGGAGCCTCTGGATTGATTAATTTGGGGTCCACTAGGGATTCATGAATAGTTGACACTTGTGCTCCAGTGTCCCTCCACGCAATAACCTTCTTTCTGCACACTCTCAAGGTTTCCCTTCGCTCCGAGAGTATTTGAGAGGCATCTGGGCCTGGGGATCTTGGGTATGATTGTGGTGTAATGAACTGTAATCGGTTCGGGTTCTTGGGACAGTAGGCCTTTATATGTCCCAGTTCATTACATTTAAAACATCGCCCTGCTAAGGTACCACCGGGGGAAGGTGTGTTGCTGGAGACTGGTGTGGTGGGATGATAAGGGGTTTGGGTTTTATCTTGGGATGTAGGTAGGGCCTTAGTCTGCCCCCGGTGGTAGGGTGTGGTTTGAGAGTTCCCCTTCTGATCTTCACTCATATTGTGACTTGGGTTGTTCCTCTCTGCTCCCTCCACCCATTTTGTGTAGATTTTCCCTGCCTCGCTGATGGCCTGGGACTGCTGTATTTATCAGTGTAAGAAGCAAGACATTCAACTGAGTCCATGTTCTTATCCCATAACCACTGTTTAATATGATCGTTGGTCATATTCATGAATTGTTCCTGAGTCACCAAATCAATCATTCCTTCAAAGGTAGTTAAACCCCTGCCGTCGACCCATTTCTTTAACAGATCCTTTATCTGGTGTGATCCTCTTTGGGGTCGTCCCCAAAGAACTGGGCTGCAAACTTATATACCTGGCCTCCAGACCTGGCCTCCAGTCAGACCATGCCCAGCAGCATCCAGGGGACATCGCCTCCTCAGCCCAAGGAGAGGAATTAACCCCTGTGTCCCATTGTGTGGCATGCATGCCCCGTTGCAGATCCAAATGCATGGGGAAAGAGAGAGAGAGATGGGATATAACCCACTAGAACAGCAACTTCCTGCTTCTGCCATTCTGGAGAGCCCTTTCAAAGGGAGAAGATGAATGCTCTGCCTGACCCCAAGCTGGCATTGCCTGCTTCAGGAAATATTCCTTTCAAGGGAGCCTGTATGGATCATTCCTGGACCCAGAGCACTCAGGGTAGTGGAGCTGAAGGCAGAGGAGCCACATTTGGGTATAGAGAATATCTTGTGGACATCTCCCCACCCAGCCCCACTCCTCTTCCACTCACAGGTGCCAAGCAACCATGTAACAGCTCCAGGTTGGCTGTCACAGCCCTGCTGGATACCCACCAGGTGGCTGTGACTGAGTCCCTCCCTCCCCCCCCAACAGATGTGCTTTTGAGTCACAGCAACTTTCAGGCCCTGCTCTGACTCCAAGTTTCTAGGCCCATTCTTGGGGAGCAGCTGCTGTTCTAGTGCCTCCCTCTGGGAACTGAGACCTGCGCGCCAAGGCCCTGAGACTAGTTTTGTCCTGGCTTCCCCAGACTTTCTAATTCCTTCAGCTCACCCTCCCAGAGCTCTGCCTTGGCCACACTTCTGTTTCCAGTTTCTCTTTTTTGGAGCACATGATTGTTAAAGCAAAAGACCCAGGCTTTGCAAAAGGGGTTTTGTGACACATGGCCAGAAAGGGTTGAGCAAATTTCAGGGTAAATTACCTAATTTCAATTTATAGAAATATGTTAGAAAAGTATGTAAATGGTAATTAGCACCATTCCACGTTAGATAGGCTAGAGTTTGAACTGTAGAGTTGTATTGTTAAAGAACTGGAATAAGATAGTGACTGTAGTAGTCTGGGTTTACCTCTGGCTTGTTAGAGGTTAACAGTATAAACAAACAGCTCCTATCTAGTGCTGTATGCTGTTAATTCAGAGATCAAAAGGAAATATTAATAAATGAAACTTGGATGTAATATTATCATTGTCTATATGTCTCTTTAAAGTTTGTGGTAAACTGTCTTTGCTGAATGGCTAATTACCTTATGTTACTCCAGATAGTTAATTACCAGTGATGTTTAGGAAATAGAAGGTTACTTCAAAAGCTTATTGTTCACCCAAGGACTCCTGTGCTGCCTAGGAACTGTGTAAAGAACTCTTTGGACCTGATCCCTTTTACTTCAGATCTGCTTAAGCTTTATCAGGGGAATCTTGAGTCACAAGATTGTGGTCTCCAATTACACTCTTAACTACACTGATATTGAATATTTTGACTATATAGACTAATTCTGAAAGAACTCTATGTAACTACATAGCCCACCATCTCTGCTATGAAACTGGTATAAGAATTCTATTCATGTCTGTATGTATAATGATCTTTTAACCAATACTCTCTCTGTTTTATTTTGTAATAAATCTTAGTTTAGTTAATAAGAATTGGCTGTAAGCGTGTATTTGGGTAATATATGAAACATTCATTGATCTGGGAGATGATGTTTCCGATCCTTTGGGATTGTTAGAGAGTGGGGGAGGGAGGTGGAAATGTTCAAGTGAATGACAAGGGGAGGGGAAAAGACGATCAAATGACAGGGGTGATGCCTAATGGGGAAGAGGCAAAGCAGGGGTGGAGTCTTGGCAGAAAAGGAGGGGTTTTGGGGGTCCATTTACCAGCAATTAGAAAGGTGGAAACCCAGTGAGTTGTACATAGACTGATTCCCCACATTGTCAAACTGACACAGCACAGTAAGGTCAGGAAAGGGTTTAATGTCTCCTTGACTTCCCAGTATGTAATTCAGTGAAGAAGGCGCAGAACCAAGTCACCAGTCAGCTCTGCGCAGAGTTCGTTCTGAGTGCCAGAGCACCAGGAGAAATATTTACACCCCTTTATGAGTGAAGAGCTGTAGCAGCCTGTCGCGGATCGCTTTGGTCCTCAACCCGTAGATGAGGGGATGTAGCAATGGGGGCACCAGAAGATAAACGTTGGCACCGAGAATGAAGAAATGCAGGGGCACATTGTGGCCAAAACGGTGTGTGAGGGAGGAGAAAAATTTTGGGATGTAAAAGGTTAAGATGGCACAAAGATGGGAGACGCAGGTCCCAAAAGTCTTAAGCCGGGCATCCTTTGTGGGGAGCCTGAAGATGGCCCTGAGGATCTGGATATAGGATACGGTGATAAAAAAACCATCCAGACCAGTCACCAAGAATGCCACAGAGAGGCTGTAGTAACTACTGATGCGGATGTCAGTGCAGGCCAGTTTCACCACAGCTACGTGCTCGCAGTACGAGTGGGGGATAATATTGGTTCTGCAATATTGCCACTGCCTCACCAGGAGGAGAGAGGGCAGAGAGAGCATGCTCCCACGCAGCACCACGGCCAGGATGATCTTGGCCACCACAGGGTTTGTCAGGATGGTGGAATGTCTCAGGGGATCACAGATGGCCACATAGCGATCAAAAGCCATGGCCACGAATATCCCAGACTCCATCGATGAGAAGCAGTGGATAAAGTACATCTGGGTGAGGCAGGCACTGAAATCTATCTCTCTTGAGTTAAACCAGAAGATACTCAGCGTCTTGGGTAGGATAGATGTAGACAGGACCAGGTCGGAGACAGCCAGCATGCAGAGGAAATAGTACATGGGCCCATGGAGGCTCAGCTCTATCTTCACAATGAACAGGATGGTGAAGTTCCCCAAGACAGCTAATATATATATGGTGCAGAAGGGGATTGAGATCCAGACATGGGCCATCTCCAGGCCAGGAATGCCCAGCAGGATGAACGTGGAAGGGTTGGTGAAGTCGGTTTTGTTAGAATTTGACATGCAGTAGGGGAGAAGGTGTCCAACTCTGAGGCAGAACAGTATCTCCTGAATATACCATATGTTTCCCGACTTCCTTTATATGCCCAGGGTCTAGGGTGAAGGTCGTTATAAAAATGCCTGGGTGGAGAGACAATGTTAATATGAGACACTACATGCACTACTGGAGGCTGTTCTCATAGGTGAAGCAGATTGGTCACTCTTCACACACTGAAAAATGATATTTTCACCTCATTGTTCCTTAATGCAGTGAACCCCAGGCTGGAGAGTCCATGCTATAGGGAGTTCCCCATTCACCCAGTATCAGAGGGGTAGCCGTGTTAGTCTGGATCTGTAAAAAGCAGCAGAGAGTCCTGTAGCACCTTTAAGACTAACAGATGTATTGGAGCATAAGCTTTCGTGGGTGAATGCCCACTTCGTTGGATGCATGAAGTGGGCATTCACCCATGAAAGCTTATGCTCCAATACATCTGTTAGTCTTAAAGGTGCCACAGGACTCTCTGTCCCCATTCACCCAGGAATTGGAAATATGAGAGTGGGAAAAAAACCAAAACTTTGCCAAGACATGTGCCAGGGGAAACATCCCAACTAGAACAGACCTCAGGGAAGAGACTTGTGTGTCATAGATAACAGCTCTACGGAAACACCCGCTCATTCACAGTAGTGGCCAAAACGAAGACAATGTTCAAATGCCTCAGTAATAGGATGGAGAATAACCTGCTCTGGACTTGCATTCAGTTTTGGTCACCCAGTCTCTATAAAGGATATAGCTGATAGAAAGGGGGTTTCTGAGACAGGCTGTGAGAATGGGGGAGGCTGGCGTATGTGGACAGAATGAAAAGTCTGAGACTGTTTAGGTTTGAGAAGAGACAAAGACAGAATTTAAGTGATTCATTGAATTCATTCATTCAAACGGACCGAGAACAGTTCCCAAGCAGAAATAGCTATCAATACTTAACGCTTCAAAAAGTTCTAATCCCCAAAGATGAGGCAAATTATCAGCAAATCTGACTGAGAGGAAAAATGTCGAGAGAAAAATGGGAATGAAACTTGGGATTTCTTTAAGGAGAGTTTACTAGATAGCTAAAAATCACAATTGCAGAGTCAAGAAAGTGGACAACTTTGGATAAAAACCCAGGTTCAGTGGCAAAATAAAAGCAGCAACTGGGGGGTGGGGGAGCAATATATAACAAATGAGAAAAAGGAAAAATAGATAGCAAGCAATGCAAATCAGAATTTATGAAATTTGATAAGCAACGTTAATGACATCAGGAAAAAATCTGTGCTTGGCAAAGCTACGGCTCACCAAAAGGAGACTATTAAGTATTTTACGAACAAATGAAATCCTAGAAAAGGTTTATGTCAGTTACTAGGCGGAGAAAGGAAACTTGTTAATGTTGCAGAAAAGGTAGAAATGATTAAAAATAGTTTTGTTCTGCATTTGGAAAGAAGCAGTATAATGAACTCATATCTCCTGAGGTGATGAAACAATTTCCAGTCTATTAGCAGGCAAGAAGGATGTTAAATAGCATCTTCAGGAGACCCTTAGAGTTATGAACACCAGAGTTACAAGCTAACCGATCCACCCCTGACAGGTGTTGGTCTAACCGTCTTGTAAAAATATCCAATAATGGAGACTCCACAACCTCCCGAGCCAATTTATTCCAGTGCTTAACCACCCTGAGAGTTAGGAAGTTTTTCCTAATGTCTTCTCTGGACTTTCTCCTATTTCTCCACACCTTATCTGAACTGTGGCTCACAAAACTGGACACAATACTCCAGTTGAGGCCTAATCAGCACGGCGTCAAGCGGAAAAATTACTTCTCGTGTCTTGCTTACAATGCTCCTGCTAATACATCCCAGAATGATGTTTGCTTTTTTTGCAATAGCGTTACATTCTTGACTCATATTTTGCTAATCGTCCACTATGACCCCTAGATCCCTTTCTGCCATACTCCTTCCTAGTCAGTCATTTCCCATTTTGTATGTGTGCAACTGATTGTTCCTTCCTAAGTGGAGTACTTTGCATTAGTCCTTCTTGATTTTCATCCTATTAATTTCAGTCCCTTTCTCCAGTTTGTCCAGATCATTTTGACTTTTAATCCTATCCTCCAAAGCACTTGCAACCCCTCCCAGCTTGGTATCATCCACAAATTGATAGGGGAGTAGTTCAAACAAAAGTCTAAGAATATAATTAATGCCAATCAACAAAACAGTTTATGGAAAACTATTCTTGTCAAAGAAACCCAATTCCATCCTTTAATGAGAGTGTACGTTCAATCTCTCTGAGGCATTTGATTTAGTGAGGAAAACAGGCAGATAAAAATGAACACTGTACAATATCTGTAAAGCACATGTTAAATGGTCTAAAAAATGGCTAACTGAGAGATCTCAGAAAGCCTCTGTCAATGGGCCATAGTCAGTCAATGGAGGATTTTGTGGTGGTGTTCTGCAGGGCCCAATTCTAGACCGAATCCTATTTGATATTTACATCAATGATCTGGAAGCAAATAGAAAATCACTGTAGGTAAAATTTGCGGATGACTGAAAGATTGGCAGAGTGGTTACAATGAGGAGGCCAGGGCAGTCATACCCATTGATCTGGAGCATTTGGTGAGCTGGGTCTATGCAAACAAAATGTTTTAATGCTTCAAATGCAAAGTTATCCTCTGAGAACAGGGAAGGCAGGCCCAACCCATAGACTAGGATCTGTATTATGGACCTGCAAAAGGATTTAGGGGTCCCTGTGGAAAACCAACTCATTGTGAGCTCCCAATGTGAGCCTGTGGCCAAAAGGGATGATGTGATCCTTAGATACATAAACACGGAAGTGATGAGTTGGAGTAGGCTGCCATAAAAAAGATGGAGAAAAGTTATTCTTTCTGTCCACAGCTGGTGGGACAACGGGACACGAGTCAATGTGTTCAAACTGTAGTATAGCAGATTTAGATGATATCTCAGGAAAAAACTTCCTAACTGTAAGAATAGTAGGACAATGGAACAGATGCCTTGGGAGGTAATGGAAGCTCCTGCATTGGAGGTTTTCCAATAGAGGCAGGATAGTCATCTGTCTGGGATGGTTTAGATACAATAGATTCTGCATCTCAGCAGGACGTTAGACTGGATAACCCTTGTACTCCCTTTTAACCCTGTGGCTCTATGATTCTATTATCTAAAATCCTAGTATAAACCAGGTTTGAGTCAAACAAAAGGCATTGGTCTCAGCACAGGGGTAACTGGGTGAGATTTAATCACCTGTGTTATACAGGAACTCAGAATGGATGATCTAATGCTCTCTTCTGACCGTAAGCCATAGGAATTTGTCAATAAAGGAAGTCAAACAGGCATCTATATTTACTTGGTCTCACAACACACGAACAAGGGAACATGCAATTACATTGAAAGTCTGAACATATAACACTGATAAATGAAAATAGTTACTGACGTTACTGGAACAAAGAGCATAGCTAAATGGGATTCACAAATGGATTAGCCATTGTAGGTGGTGATAGTGTCACCACTTTTAATTAAGGTTGTCTGACACCTTCAATTAGGAGACGTCATTTTCAGTTGCTGATAAGTTTGCCAAACTTTAACAGTGACAAAGAGTCCTGTGGCAAGTAATAGACTAACAGACGTATTGGAGCATAAGCTTTCGTGGGTGAATACTCACTTCGTCAGACGCATGGCATGGAGCAAAGAGCGTAGCTAAATGGGATTCACAAATGGAAGTGAGTATTCACCCACAAAAGCTTATGCTCCAATATGTCTGTTAGTCTATAAGGTGCCACAGGACTCTTTGTCACTTTTTACAAATCCAGACTAACACGGCTACCCCTCTGATACTTCACTTTAACAGTGTGGACTGAAATTTCCTAAGCTGGGTCTCAGCTTCCAGCTGAATTTTTTTTTTTGAAAGTTTCAGGCATAACAGTTCAGCCAACTTCTCAAACGAAGTTAGGAGACAAGATGTCTCGCCCATGTTGAAAAATTCTTATAATTGTTCCAGTGGGGAGCTCTTCCACCGCTATGCTTTCCAGCAGATAAAAGTCAGGCAACAGTCCTTAGCATCCTCCCTCCTCCACCCACCTGGTAGCAGCTAGAGCCCTGAAATGGAGGAGGAGGATGTGACAGTGTCTGTGCATTAACATAGCTGGCTCCTTAGGTCTTAGTTTTAACTCCAAGAGAGTTTTGCCTCAGTGGGGCCCGAGCAAAGTATGGACCACAGCCTCCGAATTTGGTCTTCTATTGTAAATCTACTAACACCTTTCATTCTGAAGGATCCCCTGCACCACTGAAATGCAGCCACTTTTGGGCTGGAGGCCATCAGCCAGGGCACTCATCCCATATGGCAAGGGCCCTGGGATGTTTAATGGTTGTGCAGAGCAGAAAGGACCACAGACTTACTCTCTATCCTACCACGCTCATGTTGCACTGGGTTTGTCGAGCCAGTGAGCTCCTCAGCAAGAGATGGGTACCTGTGAATTCTGAGTTGGAAGCTTCTTCCCTGGGAATCCCTCGGTTAGCCCTGTCCCACACGTCTCTTACCCCAGCATCCACAGCGGCATCCCACGCTGAGAGCCAACGTCGGGGTGTGCACTGTTTATAATATAGCTCTGTGCAATCCCAGGGGGGTCACTCTGCCTCTAGGGGAGAAGCGGCATCTGGACGTAAACAGACTGGAGACAAGCCTGTCTGCACTTTTGTGGTCTTCATCCAGCTTATGAGTAAACAATAATTAAGGGACCTTCCCAAAGGGAGATGAGAAGTCCTGGGCTCTGTTTTGAGTCACAGAGGAATTGGCTGTTCTGTGTATTTGTGTATATTTAACAATTATAGTTGATTAGGAAGAAAACTAGTGACAATGCCTAGACCTCTATAGGGTTTGTAAATGCCCAGTGTGGCTGGGTACAAAGTACACAGACAATCTGGTGACAGATGACCGAGGAGAGACATGAATGCTTTCTGCAGGCACATGGGGCAGTCACTAAGAGATCAGAGATTCTCATCAGTAACTATCATCATCCTGTGTAGCCCCTTTCATTGAAGGATCTTAAAAACACCTTACAAAGGAAAACCACTCTGTACGTATCCCTGTTATACAGACAGGTGAACTGAGGCATGGGGAAACATGAATTGCCCATGGTCACACAGAGAATGACTGGCAGGATGACAGACCTAACCCAGGAGTCCTGACTTCCTTTCCGTAACTTTGGTCTCTCTATCACACCAAGAGGGAAATGGACTCTTGCTGTAGCTGAAGGCAAAGGGGAGGGGCTAGGCCCTGATTTGGCTGCATTATTGTGTTGATTATTTATGATCATTATTTGTATTGTGGAAGCCTCCAGAGGCCCCAGTCCAGTTCAGGGCTCCTGGTGTTGGGCCCTTCATACACACAGAAGGAGAAACAGCCCCTGCTTCAAGGAGCTTGTAAATGAAATTAAGACAAGATACAGCTACTGTATTTAAACAGCCAGACAGTGGATGGGGAGGAACAGCAGTAAGAATGGGTGGTTACACAGGCTGCAGGGTGGGTGTGAGATAGATGAAATGCACAGTCCTGCCCCGTCTGTTAGAAGTGTGTCCTGGGCCTTTGAGAACAGAGCACGTGTTCTGGGGAAGTAGACTGGGGCGAGTGAGAATGGGCCATTGAGTGGCGGCTGCACCAGACACACAGCTGGGAGCGCATGGTTCTCCGTTAGCTTTTGTAACCCTGCTTTAGTTCCAATCACACCTCCCTTCTTCGGGTGTAGTCTGAGCCTCCTTCTGACGAATTCCCAAGACAACCCCTGGTACCAGAGGGGAGACCAGAGGAGAGGGGAGAGAAAACAGGGCTACGGTGAGGGAACAAAGGAGATGGAACAAGTGAAAGCCCCCAAGTAATTGAAACTCTTGAGTAATGCAGCAGACTCCAGGAAGAGATTAAAGCAGAGTTTTGAGATATTTCTGTGCAAGCAGCTGGGTTTTGTGAGAAAGGCAACCAGCATTGAGGTCAGGCTTTGTCTACATTAGCAGTTCTGTTGGTAAAACTTTTTTTGATTAGGAGTGTGAAAAAATCACCCCACTGATCAACAAAAGAGCCACTGTGGACAGCACTAAGTCAGCAGGAGACGCTTGTGCAGGGTGGTTTAATTATGCGGGTGGCAGGGCCGGCTCTAGGTTTTTTGCCGCCCCAAACAAAAAAAAATCCAAAAAACTGCGAGAGCACAAGTTCTGCCCCTAGAATTGTGCCACGTGCTTGGTTTGCTGGTGCCTAGATCTGGGCCTGGCCAGTGGGAGCATAGAGCGGCTATATGGGAGACCTTACAGCGGTGTATCTGCAGCAGTACAGCTGTGCCGCTGTAAGGTCTGTAGTGTAGACATGGCCTCAGACAGGCAGAGGGAAGCAAGTCTCCATTCTTCCTGGGCTGGCCCTCACATACACAGGGATGTTGGCAAGTATACAGAGCCATTCACAGTTCATTGATTCTGAAACACCCTTAATGGCTTCCACTTATTATGTTTACATCAGTGATAGGAGTTTATATCTTCTTCTCCTAACTCCAGACATAGAACTAATACATGCAAACGAATGGGATGAACACACTTCGTAGATTACAAGCTTTCTAATGAGACCATACAAGAGACCTTTTGTATAAAGCATATTCCAGTTACATCATATTCACATTCATAAACATATTTCCATAAAACATATGGAGTGCAACGTCACATTTATAACTTCACATACAATGATAACACATACATACAATCCAACAGGGTGATACCTCACAAGACATACTTGGTACAAAATGCAACATAATTATATCATAATTATAACATAATCATATTACGATGGGAATATGGGTGCAGAGTGTCAAATTGGTAACTGTTAATAGCAGGATGATGCACTCAGATCACATGAATGACTTTCCATTCCACTGGTAGCTATGGAGGATGGTAAACAGCACCTACTAGGGCCATTACTTTGAACGGTTCATCCACAATGTGTTGGTTAGACTGCATGTTAACTACCTTGTGTTTGTTACCCAGGAGCAAACCCATTTGAAATGCTGGTACAGAGACAATATTCATAAGTTTAGGTACAAAAATAATGCATGCATACAAATAGGGTAACCATATTCAATAAATCATAACTTTTCCATTGATACCTTACATGATATACATTATATACAGCAAATCATCATATCACTGTGGTAAGTATGGGTATTGCTTTGCGATGCTGAATGTCACTCCTCCCCCCCTTAGTTTACTACAGGAGTGTTAGTCACTGACTAATGCAGACGCTGTGTGCCCAAGGCCCCCTTAAGTTTTGAACATTCAACTCACAAGAGTTGCAAACATTGTGGTTTTACCCACATGTATTCTTGCACAGTTCTGTGTACTTTTCAACACTTTGTAGATCAGTCTAGTGATCTCAGAAATCTCATAGTGTGCCTTCTCTTTCACTACAAAACATCTCTTTGTATTTCTGCAGCATTGGTAAATGTAGTGTTTTTCTAATAATGCAATAAAGGTATTCATCAGTGCCATGAGGTGGTCTGCCTCAGTGTCCCCTTCCACACAGCAGAGCAGGTTTATTATGGTTTCCCTGCTGTGACAAGATTTGAGCTTGTTTACAGGTGTTAGTGAGAAGTACTATCCCCATAGGGTTGCTTGTTTACTATGACTAGCTTGTCTAAAAGCTTTTTTCCTAATATCATGCATATTACACCTTTTCATAGAAATTACCATCAGTACCAAATTCTTTATCATGAGATTTAACAGCCCCACCAAATCTTTTATCACAGGTAGGCATTTTCAAGAATTTTTATTATACCACACGTTTTGCTTGGACAGTTTCCTTTGTTCAAAACCCATTGTGTCTTTCAAATCCTACCTGAATCTTAACATGTGTTTAATTACTGATTTTTGTTTCCCCTCAGTGTCCCCTTCAGTATGGGATCTCAGTCTAAGGTCATTTTTGCTGTCTTGGTATTCCAGTGTCTGGTGAGGTAAGGATGTAACGGGACTTTGCATTTATCTAGCCCTCTGTGGAGCTGCTTCCAACCTCAGGGTTATGCTCATGCAAAAAATTCACCCATCCCCATCTCATGCTTTTCTTCTGATCCCCACTCCCAGAACTGGGACCTAGTGATCTGTTTATCTCTGGAATAAGAGGTGTGTCTTCTCCTAGCAGCTATTTCATAGATGCTTTCTGTGTCTTCCCTTGTCCGAAGCCTGATCAGTGTAAGTCTCTTACCCAGTGTGCCCCACCCTCAATGTGGAGAGGACAATGCACCAGCCCCTGTTCCTGAGTAGATTTCCCTTTACATTTCAGACAACACACTTGTGACCTGGTGTGCCAGGGGCAGCCCTCAATGGAAATGCCGAGGTCAGGACTGGCTGCCGAAGGGAGAGCAGATCCTCCCAAGACTGGTGGGTAACACTGAAGTGAAGCTCCACAACCAGTCACAAACTGTGCTTCTGATCCCCCACACTGGCTATCAAGAAGCAACACAAGAAATCACACAGTCCTCTTATTGCATTCGAGTTCTCGGTTTCCCAATCAGCACCTAGGTCCAGGACAGTGAGAAGCTTTTTAAAAAACTCTGCTCACATATTCAAAATGTTCTTCTGACCCCAAAGGGTCAGCCATGTCCCCAGGTAAGTATAGGTTTGGCTCTTATCTAAAGTATCACACTGCCAGGCAATCCTTAATATCTAAAACTAAAAGTTTATTATAAAGAAAAAAGAAAGAACAAGAAGGGATATGTTAATGGTAAAACAGTCACATACATACAAAGACTTCAAAGTCCATAAATCAGGTTCCTAGCAGTATTGGTGAGTTTGCTAGCTTGAAAGTCCCTCTGGAACATCCACAGCTTGGATGAGTCATTCAGTCATTTCAGAGCTTCAGTTTGTAGCAAAGTTCCTCCAGAAGTAAGAAGCAGGATTGAGGGAAAATGCAGAAACTGCAGATGCCTTTCATAGTCTTTTGCCATGCGACCTGTGCTTCCTTTGTTTCAAACACAAGGTGCCCAGCACATGCCTTGAAAGCCTTAGAGTTCTGTCCATAGACATGCCGCCGCATGCCTTGCTGAGCCATAAGGTGTATCTGCCTTATCTCAATGGGTCAATTCTATGGCAATGGTCCTCAATGAGCCATCAAGCAGGCTAGGTAGTGCTGATGCCAAACTGACTGGGGGTGTCACCCAGAAGCATAGCACAAGTTTGAAATACAGACATACGTATCTATAGCTCATAATACAAAGAAGATACAAATGCATGAATGAGATTATCATATCTGGCAAATTATAACATTTTTGCAGATACCTCACATGGTATATCTCATACAACTCATTGTGATATTTTACTATATTAATATTCATCATATCCTCAAGTATCCCCCAGATTCCATACACTGTCACAACACTGTTTTAGGTAAAAAATATAAAGAAGATTTATTAACTGCAGAAAGATAATTTAAAATCTATTAGACTATCCACAGCAAAGTCCATCAGGTGGAGATAAGCTTCTTCCATGGCCCATTGTGTTCACTGATGGGCCATCAAGTTGAATAGTCCAGCAAACCATATTTTTTCCATTAGCACCTCACATGACAAATGTTGTACAAGATTTGTTTTAATTATATAATAATGGTGAATATGGGGATGCCAGTGTTTTGCTTTGGGGCAGTGTCACAGCAATATATCTATGGAACTAGAGGTGTCTGAGATCCAATTTTGTATTTGTATATAAGCCATACGTCCAAGTCCTGGAAAAGACAGTATTCTGGTCTGTACCACAGAAGAAAAGCAAGCCGAGGTATAGAGCGAAGGAAAATGAAAGAGTGATTTCCCCACTACCTATCACACACACAACACATGACCCCAGGACAATGATTAGGGTTATGGAATGGCTGCCATATGAGGAGAGATTAATAAGCTCAGGGGGGGAGGGATAGCTCAGTGGTTTGAGCATTGGCCTGCTAAACCCAGGGTTGTGAGTTCAATCCTTGAGGGGGCCACCTAGGGATCTAGGGCAAAATCAGTACTTGGTCCTGCTAGTGAAGGCAGGGGGCTGGACTCAATGACCTTTCAAGGTCTCTTCCAGTTCTAGGAGATAGGATATATTTATTTATTTTCAGCTTGGAAAAGAGAGGACTATGTGGGGAGAGGGAGGCATGAGCGAGGTCTATAAAAATAATGACTGGTGTGGAAAAATTGAATAAGGAAATCTTATTTACTCCTTTATATAACACAGGAACTGAGTGTCACCCAATGAAATTAATAGGCAACAGATTTAAAACAAAGAAAAGAAAGTATTTCTTCATAGTCAACCTGTGGAACTGTTTTCCAGAGGATACCCTCAAAGCCAAAACTATAACATGGTTCCAAACAGAACAAGATCAGTTCCAGGAGGAGAGGTCAAACAATATCTGGATATAGGACACAGCGAGAGAAAAAAATCCAGACCGATCAAACAGAAGCGGCATCTTAATATAAACAGGCTGGAGAAAAGCCAGTCTGCAATTCTGGGCTACTTATCCAGGTTTAGCAGTAAACAGTAATTAAGGGACCTTCCCAAAGGGAGAAGAGAACACTTGGGCTCTGTGCTGAGTCAGAGAGGAATTGGCTGCTCTGTGAATCTGTGCATATTTAAAAATTATAGTTGATTAGTAAAAAAAAACTAGGGATGATGCCTAGGTGGCCTTACAGCCTGATACCCTGTAAATGCCCAGGTTGGATGGGTAGATATTAGACAGACAGATCTGGAGAAAGATGACTGAAGGGAGATAGAAACACTTTCAGCAGACAGACAGGGCTGTTGCTAAGGGATCAGAGATCAGTAATTCTCATCAGTAACTATCATCATACTAAAATATTGAGGAGTCCTGTGGCACCCTAAAGACTATCAAATTTATTTGGGCATAAACTGTGGGCTGGAACCCATTTTGTCAGATGAATGGAGTCTTTCCTTTTAAGCCCTGGAAGGAGACTGAATGAATTCTCCTGTCCGAGGTGAACAGGGCTGCCCTGTCCACCTCTATGCAACTTACTAACACTGGCAAACATGGGTTGAACTTCGTCTGCAGCTAAAGGCAAAGGGATTTGGCTGGATTATTGTGTTGATTATTTATGAGCATTATCTGTATAGTGGAAGCCTCCAGCGGCCCCGCTCCAGTTCAGAGCCATTTGTTCCGGACCCTTCATAAACACAGGAGATACAGCCAGTTGCCCAAGCAGCTTATAAATCAAACTAAGAGGAGACACAGCTACTGTGTGTATCAAACAATAAAGGGGGCAGGCGGGGAGAAGGGGGAGCAACAGCGCTAAGAATGGGGGGTTACATAGGTTGCTGGGAGGGTTTGAGATGTGTAAAATGCACAGCCCTGCCCTGGCTGGTAGAAGTATGTCCTGGGCCTTTAAGAGCAGAACACATGTTCAGGGGAACTAGATTGGCGCTGTGAGAATGGACCATTGAGTGGCGGCTGCACCAGAAACACAGCTGGGAGCGGGTGGCTCTCCGTTAGTTTTTGTAACCCTGCTTTATTTCTAATCACACCTCCCTTCTTCGAGTGCAAACTGTGCCTCCTTCTCATGAATTCACAAGAAAACCCCTGGTACCAAAGGGGAGACCAGAGGAGAGGGCAGAGAAAAAAGAGCTGTAGTGAAGGAATGAAGGCACCATCATAGAGATGGAACAACTGAAAGCCCCCAAGGAGTTGAAACTCTCAGGTAGTTCAGCAGACTCTGGGAAGAGATTCAGGCAAAGTTTTGAGATAAATCTAAAATTTTGTTGGCCATGGATGTGAAAAAAAACCACACCTCTGAGCAACAAAAATGCTGGTGTGGACAACGCTATGTCAGGAGGAGGCACTCTTTGGGGGTCCTTTAATTATACGGGCAGGAGAGCTCTCTCCCATCGGCATAGAGTGGCTACATAGGAGACCTTACAACAGCTCATCTACCACGGTACAGCTGTGCCACTGCAAGGACTGTGGTGTAGCTATAGTCTCAGTCAGGCAGAGAGAGTCAGTCATTACACAGTTTTACAGAAATTCAAGAGCCCTGAATAGAGCAAAAGATTCAAAAGGCAAAAGTTCCTCCTTAGAAGAGATTAAAAAAGGCAAGTCCCTTTAAGAATTCCTGACAAATGTAAGAAAGGGAACAGTCCTGCTCTTGTGGGGAACTTTTGTGGCTTGTAGACTTCCCTGGTGGAATTGGATAGTGAAAGGATCTAAGTCCTTGCTCCCAGATGCCTCTCTGATGTTGAGAGCTCCCCTTCCACTCTTCTGTGTGGCACAGTCCTCATAACCCCAACAAGGCTGGGCCCAGGATTCCTGAAGGGCCTGACCCGCAACCTTGTTGTGGTCACTTAGGGCAGCGGCTAGGGTGTTCCCACTCTGCGGTGCTCTCTCCACACTGGACACTTCCCTCACCCACCAATCATTACATACAGTTCAAGCAAATACAATTTATTAAACAGCAACCAATTTTTAAAAAGGGGAAAATGGAAAAGGTGAAAGGAGAACACATCACCCTGCTCTATGGCACAGGGGAACTCCAAATAGCCATCTCTGGAATGTAAGGGCAGTTCACAGTCTGTGCTGCAGGGATGCCAGAGGTCAGACACTTGCTCTGGCTGTGGCCACATGCCTCAGTCTTTGGGCTGCAAGACCCTTCTTCCCACCATCAACCCCCATTGGAGTTATGATTTCTCAGCTAAATCTGGCCTTAAGGCCTCTTGGCTGGGCATCCCCCTGTGATTGGACCTCTGCCCAGAGTCCCCCCCACTTGCTTTCCCCAACTGGCATTGCCAGAAGATCAAGGAACGTGATCATTCCCCTTTATTCAACATTGGTGAGGCCTCATCTGGAATACTGTGTCCAGTTTTGGGCCCCACACTACAAGAAGGATGTGGAAAAATTTGAAAGAGTCCAACGGAGGGCAAAAAAACTGATTGGGGTCTGGAGCACATGACTTATGAGGAGAGGCTGAGGGAACTGGGATTGTTTAGTCTCCAGAAGAGAAGAATGAGGGGGGATTTGATAGCTGCTTTCAACTACCTGAGGGGGGTTCCAAAGAGGATGGAGCTCGGCTGTTCTCAGTGGTGGCAGATGACAGAACAAGGAGCAATGGTCTCAAGTTGCAGTGGGGGAGGTCTAGGTTGGATATTAGGAAACACTATTTCACTAGGAGGGTGGTGAAGCACTGGAATGGGTTCCCTAGGGAGGTGGTGGAATCTCCTTCCTTGGAGGTTTTTAAGGTCAGGCTTGACAAAGCCCTGGTTAGGATGATTTAGTTGGGATTGGTCCTGCTTTGAGCAGGAGGTTGGACTAGATGACTTCCTGAGGTCTCTTCCAACCCTAATATTCTATTATTCCCAGTTCACCTTACTCCAGACGGCTCCAGCCCCAGCCCCGGCTCCAGACCCAGCACTGCTGCTGCTCGGCCTCCAGCTCCCTGGGCTGCTTCTCTGGCTCTGGCTGCTGTGGCTCTGCTCCCAGCACTGCCCTGCTCCCTGGGACGGTTCTCTGACCTGTCTGGCTCTGGCCAGTGCAGCTCTGCTCCTGGACCATCCTGAGCCCCGAGTTTCTCCTTAGCTCGGCCACTCTCTGGCCCAGGTAGCCCCAGCTGATATGGAGTATAGCATCCCCGGGGCTTCCTGAATTCCTATTTGGCCTGCCTGCCCTGTCACTCACCGACGGCGGGAAGCGGAGTGCCGCGGCTGGGAGCTGGCGGAGCAGAGCTGGCTGGGGCCGGGCTGCTCCGCTTCTATCGCTGCCGGTGAGTGCAGGGGGGGGATCCTTTCCCCCATGTTCCCTCCCCTGAGCAACACGGCTGGGGCTGGGATGAGGGAAGCGGACAGGGCTGGCTCTGACTTTTTTGCCGCCCCAAGCCAAAAAACCCCCAAAAAACAAAAAATACCAGGGCGCAGGGTGGCCGGACCCGGAGGCAAAGCCAAAAATAAATAAATAAATAAACCGCAGGGTGCAGGGCGGCTGGACCCAGAGGCAAAGCAAAAAAAAAAAAAATAGGGGCAGCCGTGCCCCCCTAGGATTGGACGGAATTGCCGCCCCAGAATGGCCACTGGGATGATCATGGGCTAAGCTCAAAAGCTTTACCTGGGACTTAGTTCGAGCTACCAACTGTCTTTGAGGATGCCAGTCTTCCTGTTGTCCACCAGAAAGAGTCTCCTTGTATAAAAGTCCTTGTTCTACAACAAACCGGGATCGGTTAGAAGAGCTGAGAGGCGGTGGGGTACTCTGTGCCGCCACTCAAGCTTTCTGAAGGCTGTCATCTGCTTCCTTCTCGGCCTGGAACTGTTCCCTTGATGCTGGAGACATCAGTTCCTCCTTGGACTGTGGACTGGGGCTTGGTCCCTCTGGAAGCGATGCAGGTGCTGGGGTTGTTTCTGTTGACTGTGAACCGCTGTCCGCTGGTGCACTATGTGGTATTTCAGGCTCTGGCTGAGCCTCTTGGGTAGGATTATCTGCTGTTTTTGCCAGTTCAGGCTCGCTGGTGCTCTCTGGCGTTGGAATTGTAGATGGGGTTGCAAGCACTGGACTCAGTGCTGGCAATGGTTCTGGTGCTGGTTGCTTCACCAGTTCCGGTTCGGGACTGGATTCACTGCGGCTGTAGCATTCATGGGTAGAAGATCCGGTTCCACCACCTCTGTCTGGGTCTCTGGTAACACAGACAGGGCCCTGGTGGATGGCTCAGGAACAACAATGGGTGTGAAAGCTTGCTTAGCCTGGCTGCGGGTGACCATTCCCGCCCTCTTGGCTAGCTTCACATGGTTGGCCAAGTCTTCCCCCAGTAGCATGGGGATGGGATAATTGTCATAGACTGCAAAAGTCCACATTCCTGACCAGCCCATGTATAGGACAGGCAATTTGGCTGTAGGCAAGGATAAAGAGTGTGACATGAAGGGTTGAATTGTCACCAGAGCCTCTGGATTGATGAGTTTGGGGTCCACTGGGGATTGGTGAATCGTTGACACTTGTGCTCCAGTGTCTTTCCACGCGATAACCTTCTTTCCGCCCACTCTCAAGGTTTCCCTTCACTCCGAGGGTATTTGAGAGGCATCTGGGCCTGGGAATCTTGGGTGTGATTGTGGTGTAATAAACTGTATTCGGTTCGGGTTCTTGGGACAGTAGGCCTTTATATGTCCCTGTTCATTACATTTAAAATATCGCCCTGCTAAGGTATCACCAAGGTGAGGTCGGTTGCTGGAGACTGGTGTGGTGGGACGATAAGGGGTTTGGGTTTTACCTTGGGATGTAGGTGGGGCCTTGGGCTGCCCCTGGTGGTAGGGTGTGGTTTGAGGGTTCCCCTTCTGATCTTCGCTCATATTGTTCCTGGGTTGTTCCTCTCTGCTCCCGCCACCCGTTTTGTATCAATTTTTTCCGCCTTGCTGGTGGCCTGGGACTGCTCGTATTTATCAGTGTAAGAAGCAAGACTTTCGACTGAGTTCATGTTCTTATCCCATAACCACTGTTTAATATGATCGTTGGTCATATTCATGAATTGTTCCTGAGTCATCAAATCAATCATTCCGTCAACCCATTTCTTTAACAGATCCTTTATCTGGTGTGCATAAGCCATATTACTTAGTCCAAGCCCTCTCTGAAGGGTTCTAAATTTGACTCTGTAAGTGTCAGATATAACTTGAAATTGCTTTAAAACCAAATCCTTAAATTTACCATAGTCAGAAGCCTCCCCAATAGGCATCTTGTTGAATACGTCCAGAGCGCTTCCAGTCAATTTTGCTATCAATGTGGTCATCTTTTGATCTTCAGGAATGGTATGGAGTGTGCACAGTCTCTCAAAGGTGATGAAATATTCAGCAATATCACTGGATTCAGTATACTGTGGACATAGTCACTCCCACCTGTGGACTTTTGGTAGAGGATGGTTAGGATTAGGTGTTGCATTTGCCTGAATCTTTGCTAACTCCAGTGCTTGCTGTCTTTCTTTTTCTTTCTCCTCCATCTCTTTTTGTTTCTCCTCCATAGCTCTTTTTTGAGCATCCTCTTCCTTGGCCTTTTCTGCTTCAATCCTTGCTCTTTCTGTTTCCATTTTCGCTTGTTCCAGTTCCATATTTCTTTTGTGGTCATCCTCTTTGGCTTTTTCTTCTTTTTCCCTCTCCTCCATAGCTCTTTTGTGTGCAGCCTCAGCCCTGGCCATCTGTCTGTCATGTTCCTTTTTGTTCTCCTCAGCCTGGAATTTGGCTAATTCTAGGTCCTGTTGCATAGTTTTGTTTTTTTTCCTTTGCCTGACATTTCTCCCCTGGGGGGAAGCAGCTTGGAATTTTTGGTTACTGTAATGCGACTCTTTAGAAAAAAACCCAAGTAAAACAGGTTTTTGTGACTTGTCTTGGCAATATGTTAATGACCCTCCAGTGATCACAGCTGGAGCTTCCCTTTTAACAAAAAGCACTCTATTAGAAGCTCTTATCTGTTTGCCTTCAGGGTATCTGCTTCCCCAGCCTTTCAACTGAAGGGGAAAAAATCTGGCTTTTGGTTCCTTTAAAATCCCTCACTGCTGCTCACCATGTCTTAGGTTTCACCCCCACTCTGTACTTTAGAGTACAGATATGGGGACCTGCATTTGAACCCCTAAACTGAATTACCAGTTTTGATCTGGTTTTGCTGCCACCACTCCCAAATTCTAACTCCTTTCCCTGGATAGCCTTGAGAGACCTCTTCACCAATTTCCTGATGAACACGGATCCAAACCCTTGGATCTTAACACCAAGGAGAATTTAACCATCTCCCCTCCTTTCCCCCACCAATTCCTGGTGAGTCCAGATCCAATCCCCTTGGATCTTAACACGAGGAAAAATCAATCAGGTTCTTTAGAAAAAGGCTTTTAATTAAAGAAAAGAAAGCTAAAAGAAACCCTCTGGGAGATAGCACATAAGCTGATCTCTCAGACAACAGATTCAAAACCCAGAGGATGTTCCCCTGGGCAAAATCTTAGTTACACAAAAAAATACCCAATTTGATTATTCTCTAGTGCCCAAGACAAGTTACAAAGAAATAAACATAAACCTATTTATTTCCTTCACTAATACTCACT
>NC_048298.1:342743555-342774001 GCF_013100865.1 Trachemys scripta elegans | reverse complement strand
CAGAGATCTACAACCTATCCTGAAAGATGATCCTTTACTCTCACAGAGGGAGGAGGAAGCTGGACCCCTGCCAACAAATATGCTTGTTGATCCCCTCAAAGAATTCTAGTAGATTGGTGAGGCATGATATCCCTTTACAAAAAACATGATAACTCTTCCCCAACAGTTAATCTATGTCTGACAATTTTCTTTTTTACTATAGTTTAAACCAGTTTGCCCTCTACTGAAGTCAGGCTTTCTGGCTGGTAATTTCCAGGATCACCTCTGGAGCCCTTTCAAAAATTGGCATCACTTTAGCTATCCTGCAGTCATTTGGTACAAATGATGATTTAAATGATAGGTTACATATCACAGTTAGTAATTCTGCAATTCCACATTTGAGTTCCTTCAGAATTCTTAACTTCTCTCTTGCAGTGTCCAATTATGCACGCTGGACGCTGCAAGCGTATATGAGTTCATCAATTTAACAAAGACATTGATATGTACTTGTTATCCCCAGGGGAGTCTCTAACACTCATAGACTCATAGACTCATAGACTTTAAGGTCAGAAGGGACCATTATGATCATCTGGTCTGACCCCCTGCATGCTGCAGGCCATAAAACCGTCCCTACCCCTTCCCTGGACTCTGCTGCTGAAGTCCCCAATCCTGTTTTAGGTGACTTCAATTGGCAGAAACCCTCCTGCTAGAGATCCCTGCCCCATGCTGCGGAGGAAGGCGAAAAACCTCCAGAGGCTCAGCCAATCTGCCCTGGAGGAAAATTCCTTCCCGACCCCAAATATGGCGATCAGTAAGACCCCGAGCATATAGGCAAGAGTCACCAGCCTGACCCGTCAGCCATTATACAATTTACCTACCATTTCTTGGTTTTCCTTGACTACTATGTTTTACCATTAAACCATTCCCTCCATAAATTTATCTAACTTAATCTTAAAACCAGACAGGTCCGTCGCCCCCACCGTTTCCCTCGGAAGGCCGTTCCAATATTTCACCCCTCTGACGGTCAGAAACCTTCGTCTAATTTCAAGCCTGAACCTCCCCACGGCCAGTTTATATCCATTCGTTCTCGTATCCACATTAGTACTAAGCTGGAATAATTCTTCTCCCTCCCTCGTATTAATCCCTCTAATATAGTTAAAGATAGCAATCATATCCCCCCTCAGCCTTCGCTTTGTCAGACTAAACAACCCAAGCTCCTCTAGTCTCTTTTCATACGACAGGTTTTCCATTCCTCTGATCATCCTAGTGGCCCTTCTCTGCACCCGTTCCAGTTTAAGTTCATCTTTTTTAAACATGGGAGACCAGAACTGCACACAGTACTCCAAATGAGGTCTCACCAGCGCCTTGTACAACGGAAGCAGGACCTCCTTATCCCTACTAGATATACCTCGCCTAATGCATCCCAAGACAGCATTGGCTTTTTTCACCGCCACGTCGCATTGTCGACTCATAGTCATCCTGCGGTCTACCAGGACCCCTAGGTCCTTCTCCTCTTCCGTTACTTCTAACCAATGCGTCCCCATCTTGTAACTAAAATTTTTATTAGTCATCCCCAAATGCATTACCTTACACTTTTTACTATTAAATTTCATCCTATTCCTGATACTCCAATTCACAAGCTCATTCAAGTCTCCCTGCAGGATATCCCTATCCTCCTCCGAATTTACAACGCCTCCCACCTTCGTATCATCCGCAAACTTTATCAGCCCACTCCTGCAATCGGTCCCGAGGTCAGTTATAAATAAATTAAATAAAATGGGTCCCAAAACCGAACCTTGAGGCACTCCACTAGTAACCTCCCTCCAACCCGACAGTTCACCCTTTAATACGACCCGCTGCATTCTCCCCATTAACCAATTCCTTATCCACCTCTGGATTTTCATATCGATCCTCATGTTTTTCAGTTTAACCAATAATTCCTCATGGGGTACAGTATCAAACGCTTTACTGAAATCCAGGTATATTAGGTCCACCGCATTTCCCTTATCTAATAAATCCGTTACTTTCTCAAAGAAGGAGATCAGATTCGTTTGGCACGATCTGCCCTTCGTAAAACCATGTTGTAATTTATCGCAATTGCCACTAACCTCCAGGTCCTCAACTAGTTTCTCTTTCAGAATTTTCTCTAACACCTTGCACACTACAGATGTTAAACTAACAGGCCTGTAGTTACCCGGATCACTTTTTTTCCCTTTCTTGAAAATAGGAACCACATTAGCTATTCTCCAGTCTAACGGGACCACCCCCGAGTTTACAGATTAATTAAATATTATCGCTAACGGGCCTGCTATTTCCCGTGCCAATTCCTTCAATATTCTCGGATGAAAATCGTCCGGTCCTCCCGACTTAGCCCCATTAAGGCATTCAAGTTTTGTTTCTACCTCGGATACGGTAATCCCCCATCCTGAATGCCCCTCTGTAGTGGTGCTAGTATCCCTAATACCTTCATTGGCCTCATTAAACACCGATGCAAAATATTCATTGAGATATTGCGCCATGCCTAGATTGTCTTTAATCTCCTCTCCGGCAATAGTCTTCAGCGGTCCCACTTCTTCTTTCTTTGCTTTCTTCCTATTTATGTGGCTGTAAAACCTCTTACTATTGCTTTTAATTCCCCTCGCTAGGTCCAACTCTACACGGCCTTTGGCCTTTCTCACTCTATTTCTACATTCTCTGACTTCGCTAAGGTAAGTTTCTTTACTAATCCCTCCCCTCTTCCACTCTTTGTACGCTTTCTGTTTCTTCCTAATCACCCCTTTGAGTCGGTCGCTCATCCAGCTCGGTCTAAATCTCCTGCTTTGTAATCTTTTTCCCTTTTTTGGAATGCAGGCCTCCGACAGCTCATGCATCTTTAACTTGAAGTAATCCCAGGCTTCTTCTGCCTTTAGATCCATTAATACGTTTGCCCAATCCACTTCCCTTACCAGTCCCCTTAATTTGTTAAAATTGGCCTTTTTAAAATTATAAACCCTAGTCTTTGACTTAATTCTGTTACTCCTCCCATGTATTTTAAACCGAATTAGCTCATGATCACTGGAGCCCAAATTGTCCCCCACTACCACTTCCTCAACGAGGTCCTCACTACTTACCAGAATCAAATCTAAAATGGCCTCCCCCCTCGTCGGTTCAGCTACCACTTGATGAAGGAATTGATCAGCAAGCACATCTAGGAACATCTGAGCCCTATTATTACTACTAGCGTTTGTGCCCCAATCTATATCTGGGAAGTTAAAGTCCCCCATAATTACACAGTTTCTATTAGTAATTACTTCTCTAAACACATTAAATAGTTCCTTATCCATATCTTGGGTCGATCCCGGCGGTCTATAGCACACTCCAAGCACTATCCCCGGAGAGGCTCTAGTAGTCCTATTACCCAGTGTGAGTATTGCCCAGACGGACTCTGTGTTATCTAATCCATCAACTATTATTTCTTTACAGCTTATTTCACTATTGACATACAATGCCACCCCCCCACCTTTACCTTTATTCCGGTCTTTCCTAAACAGCGCATACCCCTCCATACCTGCGTTCCAGTCGTGACTGCCATTCCACCACGTTTCTGTTATTCCTACGATATCTGGTTTCAGCTCTTGGACCAAGAGCTCCAATTCCTCCATTTTATTACCTAGGCTTCTGGCATTGGTGTATAAACACCCTAATGTATGTCGTTTAGCCTGTCTCCCATTAGTAGCACTATAAGTTGCGGGCCTCCTTGCGTCCGTCCCCCCTGTCCTTCCTATGTCCAATCTCATCTCCCCGGCTATGTCTCCTCTCATTTTACTCACCTTTTCCATACTGGAATCTGGCGTGGAGATTAACTGTGCATCTCCCAACCTTCTCCCCAAACTTCCTAGTTTAAAGCTCTTTTGATAAGATGAGCCAGCCTCCCTCCCAGAAGTCTATTTCCTTCCCTACTCAGGTGAAGCCCATCCCGCGAGAACAGGTGTCTGTCCCCGAAAGCCTCCCAGTGGCCATACATCCCAAAGCCCTCCTTATAGCACCACTCTCTTAGCCAACTATTTATTCTCACAATCCTATCAGCCCTTTGCTGCCCTTCCCTCGGAACGGGCAGAATCCCACTAAAGATAATCTGAGCCTCTATCTCCTTGAGCGTCTTCCCCAGCCTGGCATAATCTCCCTTGATTCTCTCTAACGAGAACCTAGCCGTGTCATTCGTTCCTACATGAAGGATTATCAAGGGGTTCTTACCTGCTCCTTTTAGGATCCTTTTCAACCGCAGGTCCACATCGCGTATCTTTGCCCCCGGTAGACAGCACACCCTTCTGTTCTCTGGGTCCGCCCTGGTCACAGGCCTGTCAAATCTCCTCAGTAAAGAGTCTCCAATTACATACACCTGCCTTCGCCTGGCAACAGTGCGATCTAGTAATCTAGTCTCTAGTCCCTCTAGTCCTGACCTGTGCCTGTTCCTATCTTCCCTTATGCTCCCCCTTATGCCTTCCTGATTCCTCCCGGGGCCCAGAATTGGTGCTGTCTCCATCAACTCCTCCCCTCTCTCTCTCGGACTAGCCGCTCTTCTCTTCTTCCTCACTCTCCCACCTTCAGCCGCCACCTGCTGCCCCTCCACCTCGCTATCCAAACACTCGAACCTATTCCTGAGTTCTATTCCCCCCTCGCTGGCCCTTCTTTTCCTTGGCCTGCTTCTCACAGTCACATGCTTCCACCTCCCATGTTCTCCCCCTTCCATTCCCCTCTCACCGTCCTCTGCCTCTACCTGCGCTGCAGGACACTCTCCTTCAGCCCCTCCTTGCCTGTCCTCCATCAGCTGCTCAAACCCCCGCCTAAACTCCACCAGGGTATCTACCTGCATCTCCAGCCCCTTAATCTTTTCCTCCAGTAACACTATCAGGCGACACTTCATACACACATACCTGTGTTCCAGCTCCCCTGCTAGGACCATATACATACCACAGCTTCCACATGCCACCATCTGCATTCTGTCTGCTCCTGCTGCTTGGCTCATGCCTGCTGCACTCCCTGCCCACAGCACCTGTGGAAGCAGAGCACACACCGAACCCCGCCCTCCTGCCTCCCCCTTTACCTCCCCCTGCAAACTCCCTCTCAAACTCCCCTGTTAGCCGCCCTGTTTGCTGCCTCCGGTGCCGCTGCTCTTCAGACCAAACGCAGTGCTTCAGGTAGAACAAACAAACAGATTGATTAACTACAAAAATAGATTTTAAGTGATTATAAGTCAAAGCACAAGAAGTCAGATTTGATAAAATGAAATATAAGCAAAATGCATTCTAAGCTGATCTTAACACTTTCAATGCCCTTACAAATTTAGATTAATAGATTCATACATTCTAGGACTGGAAGGGACCTCGAGAGGTCATCAAGTCCAGTCCCCTGCCCTCATGGCAGGACCAAATACTGTCTAGACCACCCCTGATAGACATTTATCTAACCTACTCTTAAATATCTCCAGAGATGGAGATTCCACAACCTCCCTAGGCAATTTATTCCAGTGTTTAACCACCCTGACAGTTAGGAACTTTTTCCTAATGTCCAACCTAGACCTCCCTTGCTGCAGTTTAAACCCATTGCTTCTTGTTCTATCCTTAGAGGCTAAGGTGAACAAGTTTTCTCCCTCCTCCTTATGACACCCTTTTAAATACCTGAAAACTGCTATCATGTCCCCTCTCAGTCTTCTCTTTTCCAAACTAAACAAACCCAATTCTTTCAGCCTTCCTTCATAGGTCATGTTCTCAAGACCTTTAATCATTCTTGTTGCTCTTCTCTGGACCCTTTCCAATTTCTCCACATCTTTTTTGAAATGCGGTGCCCAGAACTGGACACAATACTCCAGCTGAGGCCTAACCAGAGCAGAGTAGAGCGGAAGAATGACTTCTCATGTCTTGCTCACAACACACCTGTTAATACATCCCAGAATCATGTTTGCTTTTTTTGCAACAGCATCACACTGTTGACTCATATTTAGCTTGTGGTCCACTATAACCCCTAGATCCCTTTCTGCCGTACTCCTTCCTAGACAGTCTCTTCCCATTCTGTATGTGTGAAACTGATTGTTCCTTCCTAAGTGGAGCACTTTGCATTTGTCTTTGTTAAACTTCATCCTGTTTAACTCAGACCATTTCTCCAATTTGTCCAGATCATTTTGAATTATGACCCTGTCCTCCAAAGTAGTTGCAATCCCTCCCAGTTTGGTATCATCCGCAAACTTAATAAGCGTACTTTCTATGCCAATATCTAAGTCGTTGATGAAGATATTGAACAGAGCCGGTCCCAAAACAGACCCCTGCTGTATCCCACTCGTTACGCCTTTCCAGCAGGATTGGGAACCATTAATAACAACTCTCTGAGTACGGTTATCCAGCCAGTTATGCACCCACCTTATAGTAGCCCCATCTAAACTGTATTTGCGCAGTTTATCGATAAGAATATTATGCGAGACTGTATCAAATGCCTTACTAAAGTCTAGGTATACCACATCCACAGCTTCTCCCTTATCCACAAGACTCGTTATCCTATCGAAGAAAGCTATCAGGTTGGTTTGACATGATTTGTTCTTCACAAATCCATGCTGGCTGTTCACAAATTTGGATGTTTCTCACTACCGGTTGTCTGGTTGTCTTTCAGCCAGACTCTCCCCTCTGATCAGTGCTTCAGTCACTTGGTGGTGGTGGCAAATGTCTCTCCCTTTTATCATGTCCTTTCTTCCCTCTTGGCTTTGTCCCCTCCTTCAGAGTCAGGTGAGCATTACCTCATCGTAGTCCCAAACTGACCAAGGGAAGGGGGGTGACTCACTGGAGAGTCCAACAGATCCTCTGTTGCTGCCTAGGCCAGTGTCCTTTGTTCCTGTGAGACTGGGCAGGGTTTGTCCCATACATGCCCTGATGAGGTGTGAACTGCCCCTCTGCTCCTGAAGAGTTTTGCCTGGGCTTGTTTTAAGCCATGAGGACACATTTTAGCCTCATAACTATATACACGAAATTAAAACCTCTAAAATTACTATAACAACAATGCTCAGTGCATCATGAGGTTTCCGAAGACACCGAAATGATAAAATTTGCATTGGATACTACACAAGCATATTATAAGGATGAATATGGGGGTGCAGGCTGTTCCCCCGAGGTACAAAGTGTCACACCAGCCCCCTTACTTTACTGCAAGAGGGTTAGTCACTGATTATCTCAAAGGCAGTTGGTGTTATAATTTTCTTGGCATCCAGCCATTAAGGCCATGAGGCAGAGTGCCTCAGTTTCCCCCTCACCCAGCAAACCATATTTGTTATGGTTTCTCTGCAGAGAGCAGGGTGTATGTACAGGTTGTTACTCCAAGAGGAGTTCACACTTTAAGCACTGATATTTGTGAATTTACATGAGTCTTAAGTGCAGTGACTAAGAACAGTCAGGAGGAGGTCACAGTTTTGTTATTTTCTGTTTGTTTATTTTGCGTGAGGGAAATAAGTACAAGAAATTAGAAAAATGACAACTAGTGAGGCAGATACAAAACTAGGGGCCTTAGGTTGCTAGCAGCTATAGCATCATCGTGGTAAATGAACATGGTGTGGTGCTGTATGATTGAATATCACCATTTTTATCATTGTTGTACCACTGTTATAGAATTGCAACAAATCTTGTGGAAAGTTTGACATGTCAGAAGTCAATGGGAAAATTATGATTCACTAAGTATGATTATCCTGTTTATAGGCATGTATCATCTTTGTGTCTGAAGAGACGAATATTGGCGATGTACTGGTATGGGCTTTGTTTGGGACAGTAACATTCCATGCACAAGGCAGAGGATATAGAAGGACTCCTGAGACATCTCCATTTTGTCTTCAGTTCTCTGGACTCAGTTTCCAACACAGAAGCTCTGAACAAAGACTGATGACCCCCAACCAGCTTGGGTAATTTCCACAGCGTTTTGCAAGCCAGCAGTTTATTCCCTCACTGCTATGATCCTGATCCCTGAACACTCAAAAATCATTTGCATGTATCTGACCTATAAACTCATTATAGCTCTGGTTCTTTTATTTTATTATTAAACCTTTACTTTTTAATTGCTAAAGGATTGGCAGCAGCGTGATCATTGGGTAAATTCTGAGTTATATATTGACCTGGCTAAATGGCTGGTCTCTTGAGATTAGAAGGACCCTATATGTGGCAAAACTGGTTTTTACTGAACACTCATCATGGAGTCGAGTGTCAGGGTGGTGAGCCAAGGGCTGGGATACCTCAAGAGACTGTACTTTTGGTTTCTAGTTAACCAGTGTGGTGAGACAGAAGTTTACGTTTGTTACTGGCTTGGTATAATCTAATGATAGAATAACCCCAGTCTGGGGTGAGTCTGCCCTATTTCTCAGCAGCTTGTCCTGAATTTGGCATCCACAGCTGTGTCCCCTGAAGCATGGTAACACACGGGCACAGAGTTTACTGTTGATAGGTGATTCAGAGACTATTTCTCCCTACTCCCAGGAGGTATCCCCCTTTTACAGATGGGGAACTGAGGCAGCAGGAAAGGAAGCATCTTGAGCTAGGACTATAGCCACGATTGCCTAGCTACCAATCTCTTGTTTAGTGTCTCCCAGACCTGGTTTCTATGGTCCATGCAGCAGCACAGAGGCATGGAGCACTGACACGAGGTGAGGATTTGGCCCAAGACATTTAATTAGACATAAAGTGTCAGCAGAGACCAGTCAGCTGGGAGTGAAGATTTCCAGCTCTGCCACGGATTTACTGAGTGACCTTTGGCACAGCCTCTCCATGCTTTAAATGGAGATTAGTATTCATTACTTCTAGTGCTTTGCTATTGAAAAATCCTAATCAGGGCCTTCGAGTCACACGATGATGTGGTTCCTTGAAGCACATCATTGGACTCTCTGCATGGTGTAGAGTTCCAGGCAGCGTGTGGTCCCTGGTAAACAAACAAGAGAAGGCTGAAAACTGAGCTGTGTGGAAACCTGTTTTCATGGCTGTAGTTTTTGGCTGTTTCTTTAATAAATTCCTCCTGTTTAAGAAGGACGGCAACTCCACTGATCACAACTCACAAATAGCGTCACTGCAGCTAACAATGCAGAGGAGCAATGCCAGTTCATGGCCAGAGCAATGGTGCTGGTGGGTCAGGACTCTCGTTTCTTATTCTCAGCTCTATCACCGACTCATTGGGTGCCTTGGGTAAATCACTTTACCTCTGAGTGGCTCAGTCCATCCATGACACAAGGAGAACGCTGCCTAGCAGCCTAGCCAACGACCATCTAGACATAGTGATCAAAATCATCATGCACAGCGTATGTTAGACTCAGTTTCCCTATTCAGCTTCAGCCCCTGGGCAATTGGTGCTCTGTTGTTCCAGATAAGGGGTTGTGTATATCTGTAAATTGACAGCTAATGGTAGCTGTGCCATTTATCTCCCTCCCTATGAGCCATCGAAGACACCCTGGCCTCTGCCCAGCATTCCACCTTCCCAGCTAATGCAGGGGCTTATCCTTCCGCCTCTCTCAGCTGTTGTCCTCCTAGCTTCAAAGCTGATCCCTTGCACTCACCCCGAGGCCTATCTCAGGGCAAAGGTCTCCCATCCCATCCCCATTGCAGTTACCCGGCCTGCTACAGGCTCCCAGTCAGGAGGAACAAAAGGGAACCAAAAGCTAAAGAAATAAGCCACACAAGGGTCTCTTCCCTCAGGACTTTATAGATGAGCTTTAGGGCCCACAAGCTGTATAATGCACAATCTCACCCGCCTGCAACACTAACCTGGTCCCAACCCCCAGCTTCTTTTATACGGATTCCTGGCTTCCCTCTCCGCTCCTCATCCGCCTGTCGGCCCCAGTGCTGCATCGTTGCTGCACTCACTGCAGGCTCCTTGTCAGCCTCCAGCAGCTCCTGTCCCAGCCCCGAAGCAGAGGGAGCGCAGTTGTTGGGGAGGGAGGTGGAGATGATCCAGCAAGTGGATGTGATTGGGGAGGAGAGGAGTGAGCAACAGGGCTGAGGTTTTGGGGAAAGGGGCAGTATAGAGGTCTATCCTTGGTAGAAGAGGTGGAGAAGGGAACAGGGCCTTGTGGGAATACTTGCGACAGAGGAAGTGGTCTTGTTGAAAGAGGTGGGGCAGGACCTTGGGGAATAGGCAGGGAAGGGCACGTAACCTCAGCGGTCCAGTTACCAGCAATTAGAAAGTTGGCCATCCTGTAAGTTAATGAATTGTACACAGACCGATTCCTCAGTGTGTCACGCTAAAAAAGCACTGTAAGGCCACGAAAGTATTAAATGTCACTTTGACTGTCGAGTCAGTGATTCAGGGAAGAGGACCCAGCATCATGTCACCAGCCACCTCCGCATGGAGGTCAGTCTGAGAGCCAGAACACCGGGAGAAAATTTTAGGCCCCTTCATGAGTAAAGAGCCGGAGCAGCCTGCCCCGGATCTCTTTGGTCTTCACCCCGTAAATGATGGGATTTAGCGCGGGGGGCATCAAGAGGTACAGGTTGGCAATGAGAACGTGGAAATGCAGGGCCACATTGTGGCCAAACCGGTGCATGAGGGAGATGAAGAGACCTGGGATGTAAAAAGCTAAAATGACAAAGAGATGGGAGCTGCAGGTCCCAAAAGTCTTGAGCCGGGCGTCCTTTGTGGGGATGCTGAAGATGGCTCTGAGGATCAGAACATAGGACACGGCGATAAAAATCCCATCCAGACCCATCACACAGAATAGCACAAAGAGGCCGTAGTAACTACTGACACGGGTGTCAGCGCAGGCCAGATTCACCACAGCTATATGCGCGCAGTATGGCTGGGGGACGATGTTGGTTCTGCAATATGGCCAGTGACTCGCCAGGAAGGGATAGGGCAGTATGACTATGCAGCCGCGCAGCATCATGGCCAGGCCGATCTTGGCCACAATGGGGTTTGTCAGGATGGCGGAATGTCTCAGGGGGTGACAGATGGCTACATAGCGATCCAAAGCCATGGCCACGAGGATCCCAGACTCTATCTCTAAGAAGCAGTGAATGAAGAACATCTGGGTGAGGCAGGCACTGAAATCGATCTCCCTGGAATTAAACCAGAAAATTGCCAGCGTTTTGGGCAGGGTGGATGTAGTCAGGACCAGGTCGGTGACAGCCAGCATGCAGAGGAAATAGTACATGGGCCCATGGAGGCTCGGCTCTGTCTTCACGATGAACAGGATGGTGAAGTTCCCCAAGATGGCTATGGCATACATGGTGCAGAAGGGGATGGAGATCCAGATGTGGGCTGCCTCCAGGCCAGGAATTCCCAGCAGGATGAAGGTGGAGGGGTTCTTGAAATCAGTTGTGTTGGAATCTGACATGAAGTAGGGGAGAAGGTGTATGGTGTCGCCTTCATGTACTGTACGTTCCTCTGCATTCCTGTATGTGCCCAGGGTCTAGGCTGTTGGTCACAGTACAAATACCTGGATGAAGAAAGAATGTTAATTTGAGACACTAAATGTAGTACTGGAGGCTGTTCTCATGGCTTAAGCAGATTGGTCGCTCTTCACACACTGAAAAGTGACATTTTCATTATTCAGATAAATGAATTGTGAACACATGACCCTACTTAATACCAATTCCATATTTTATGGTGTTCCCTTTCTCAATAATTCCTATTCATCGTGGTTTGGGAAACCTTAATAGGCACCAGCAGGAAACACGAGTGTGGATACTGGTTATCCATCATTGTTCCTTAATGCAGTGAAACCCAGACTAGAGAGTCCATGCTGTAGGGAGCTCTCCATTCGCCTGGTTGCTCAAAATCTGAGAGGGGAAAAAAAAACAAAGCCTTGACAAAACATGTACCAGAGGAAAACATCCCAACTAGAACACACTCAGGGGAAAGACCTGGGCATCATTGATAGCAGCTTAACGGAAACACCTGCTCATTCACAGTAGTGGCCAAAACAAAGACAATGATCGTATGCCTAAGAAATGGGATGGAGAATACCCTGTTCTGGACATGTGCTCAGTTTTGGTCACCCAGTCTCTATAAAGGATATAACAGATAGAAAGGGGATTTCTGAGACAGGCTATGAGAATGGGGGAGGCTGCCATATGTGGACTGAAAAGTCTGTGATTGTTTAGTTTTGAAAAGAGACAAAGAACGGGGCTTATGATAAAGGAGAGGAAAATAAAGAATGGAACTGATTACATTCAAATGGACAAAATGGAGAACAGTTCCCAACCAGTAATAACTATGGACACTTCATATGGACACCTGTTTCAAAAGGGCTAATTCTTCTAAGCTGAAGCAAATTGTCAGCAAAATTGAGTGGGAGGAAAATTTTTGAGAGAAAAATGTGAATGAGAATTGGGTGTTCTTTACGAAAAGTTTATTAGATAGCTAAGAAGCCACAATTCTACAGTCAAGAGTGTAGACAACTTTGGCTAAAAACCCTATTTAGTGGCAAAGTGAGGGCAGCAGTTGGGGGGGGGAAGCAATCTATCTATCTATCTATCTATCTATCTATACACACACACACACACACACACACACACATACACACAAATAACTGACTCTGTAATCTAGTGGAGAAAGGCAGAGCAAGGCCCAATGTCTGGAAGATGAAGCCAGACAAATACCAGCTGTAAAGAAGCATGATTAATATTTGGAACAAACTGCAAAGGGAAGTGAAGGATTCTCCAACTCCACATGTCTATAGATCCAGACTGGATGTTTTTTTTCTGGAAGATTTGCTTGAGGACTTGTCTACACTTAAAATGCTACAGTAGTGCTGCCTTACCGCTTCAGTGTAGACACTACTTACACCAACAGCAGGGGTTCTCGTGTTGGTGTAGGTAATCCACCTCCTTAAGGGCTGGTCTACACTGGGGGGGGGGGATCGATCTAAGATAAGCAACTTCAGCTATGCTATTCACGTAGCTGAAGTCGAAGTATCATAGTTTGACTTACCTGGCCGTCCTCATGGCAGCAAGTCAACTGCCGCGGCTCCCCCATCGACTCTGCTTACTTCTCCTGCCAAGGTGGAGTACAGGCATCGATTCAGGGATCGATTTATCGTGTCTAGATGAGACACGATAAATCGATCCTCAATCGATTGATTACTACCTGCCGAACTGGCGGTAGCTAAGTGGATAGAAAAAAAAAAGCAAATGCAATTTTTGGATGCATTAGCAGAGGCATAGCATGCAAGTCAAAGGAGGTGATAATGCCGCTGCACTGGGTGCTGGTTCAGCCTCAGCTGGAGTACCGTGTCTAATTTTGGTCACCAATGTCTAGGAAGGATGTAGAGAAACTGGAAATAACCAGAGGCAAGTGACCAAAGTGATGAAAGAGATGGAATTCAAGCCATATGACCAAAGGCTCAAGGAACTGGGTATGTTTAGTTTGGAAAAGAGGAGATTGAGGGGGACATGCCAGCAGTCTTCAAATACTTGAATGGCTGCCATAAAAAAGATGGAGAAAAGTTGTTCACTCTTCCCACATAGGGCAGGACAAGAGGCAATGGGTTCAAACTACAGCATAGCAGATTTAGATTTAATCTCAGGCTAAACTCCCTAAATGTAGGAACAGAAGGATAATGGAACAGATGCCTAGGGAAATCATGGAGGCTCCTTTAATGCAGGTTTTCTAAAGGAAGCTGGACAGTCATCTGTCCTGGATGGCTTAGACACAACAAATCCTGAACCTTGGCAGGGGATTAGAATAGCTAACACTTGTGGTTCCTTCTGACCCTGTGGCTTTATGATTCTATGATATAAAACCCCAGTGTAGACCAGGACTTAGTCAAACACCAGTCATTGGGCTCAATGAAGATGTAACTGGGTGAATTTTATGGCCTTTGTTATACAGGAGGTCAGACTGGATGATCTAATGGTTCCCTATGGCCTTATACTCTATGAATCTATCGATAAAGAAAGTGGGTCAGGCATTTATATTTATTCTGTTTTACAACACACAGACAAGTGAACATTGAATTCCATTGAAAGTCTGAACATATAACACTGAAAAAAGAAAGTTCATTATATAATCCATATTTGGCCTGTGGAACTCCTTACCACAGACGTTACTGGAGCAAAGAGCTTACCTGAATGGGATTCAGAAATGGATTGGCCACTGAAGGTGGTGATGGTGGCACCACCATTAGTTAAGGCTGACGCCTTTAATTAGGAGACCTCATTTTCAATTGCTTGTACGTTTGCTACACTTTAAGCATTTGGACTGAAATGTCCCATGCTGGGTGTCTGCTTCCACTGAATTGTTCATTAAGTTTCCAGCATAACATTTGAGCCGACTTTTCAAATGAAGCTAGGAGAAAAGATGCGGTGCCCATGTTGAAAAATTCTTAGAATTGTTCGAGTGAGGAGCCCAAGCACCTCCCTGGAGATAAAAGTCACATAACAGCCCCCGCTCCACCGTTAACAACCAGAGCCCGGAAATGCAAGAGGAGAAGGTGACAGTGTCTCTGAATTTACACACAACTGGCTCCTGTGCTCTTTATTCAGTTCTTACTCCAAAGAGTGTTTTGCCTCATTGGAGCCTGTGTAAACTGTGGGCCTGGGCCTCAGAATTTGGCCCTGCTTTGTACATTTACTAACACCTTTCATCCTGAAGGCTCCACTGTGGCACTGAAATGCAGCCACTTTGGGGCTGGAGGCAATCAGCCCGGGAGGGCACAGCAAAGAGGGACATTTTAACCAATGATACTGAAGCAAACTCATCCCGTGTGGCAAGGGCCTTTGGGTGTTAAATGGCTGTGCAGATCAGAAAAGATCACAGACCTATTATTTATCCCATCATGCCCATGTTGCACTGGGTTTGTCGAGCAGGTGAGCTCCTCAGCAAGAGATGGGTACCTGTGAATTCTGAGATGGAAAAGTGTCTTCCCCAGGAATCCCCCTCAGGTAGCCGCGTCCCACACGCCTCTCACCCCAGCATCTGCAGCAACATCGCACACCAAGAGCTGACACGGAGATGTGCACCATTTATAATATAGCTCTGTGCAATCCCAGGGGGGTTCGCTCAGCATCTAGAGGATAAGCGAGCATCTGAATGTAAACAGGCTGGAGACAAGCCTGTCTGGGCTTCTGGGTTCTTTATCCAGCTTTAGGAGTAAACAGTAATTAAGGGACCTTCCCAAAGGGAGATGAGAACTCCTGTGCTCTGTGCTGAGTCAGAGAGGAATTGGCTGCTCTGTGTATTTGTGTATATTTACAAATTATACTTGATTAGTAGGAAAACTAGGGATAAGGCTTAAACTCCATGTGGTCTGATACCCTGTAAATTCTTAGGTGGGATGGGTAGGTACAAGACAGACATACCTATGCAATGATGCCTGAGGAGAGACACAAGCACTTTCTGCAGGCACACAGGTCTGTTGCTAAGGGATCAGAGATCATTCATTCTCACCAGTAATATCAATGTGATATATGCCATCATATGCCAGTAACGTACCTCTGCCATGTACATTGGCCAAACCGGACAGTCTCTATGCAAAAGAATAAATGGACACAAATCTCACATCAGGAATCATAACATTCAAAACCAGTAGGATAACACTTCAATCTCTCTGGTCACTCAATAACAGACATCAAAGTGGCAATTCTTCAACAACAAAAACTTCAAAAACAGACTCCAGCGTGAATCTGCAGAACTGGAATTAATTTGCAAACTAGGTACCATCAGATTAGACCTGAATAAAGACTGGGAGTGGTTGGGTCATTACAAAACCTAAACTTACTTTCCCCAATAGTAAATTCTCCCTATTGTTACTCACACCTTCTTGTCAACTGTCTGTAATGGGCCACTCTCTTACCACTTCAAAAGTTATTTCCCCTCCCTTGGAATCCTGCTGTTCATTAATTTATCTCGTTAGACTGGGGGTGGTCAAGCACCCCATATCCTTTTATGTATTTATACCTGCTCCTGTAGCTTTTACTTCATACATCTGATGAAGTGGGTTCTAGCCCATGAAAGCTTGTGCCCAGATACATGTGTTAGTCTCTAAGGTGCCACAAGGACACCTCGTTTTTTTGTTTTGTTTTTTTGTTTGTTTTTTGTTTGTTTGTTTTTCTGATACAGATTAACACGGCTACCACTGAAACCTATCATCATACAGTGCAGCACCTTTAATTGAAGGATGTTCAAAACACTTAGCAAAGGAAAGTCACTATGACCATAGTGCCATTAAACAGAAAGCTAAACTGAGGCATGGGGGAAATTATTTGGCCAAGGTCAAACAGAGATTGAGTGGCAGGATGACAGACAGAACCCAGGTGTCCTGACTTCCCTGCCATAACCACAGGGTCTCTCTGTCGTGCCAAGAGGGAAATGGACTCCAGCTCTGGCAGAGGCTGTTCATTGGTGGGATGCAGAGGAAAGGGTGGAAGAGGGAGCTTTACATGCATCTGATGAAGTGGGTATTCACCCATGAAAGCTTATGCTCCAATATGTCTGTTAGTCTATAAGGTGTGTGACAGACCCAGACCAGTGGGGTACAGGAGTCTGGTAGAGGGCAAATATACAGGTCACTGGATGAGTAGTTTTCTGTTCCCTGAGTGACCAGAGCAGGGGCTGCACTAGACTAATCAGGAACCTGCTAGAACCAGTTAAGGCAGGCAGGCTAATTAGGACACCTGGAGCCAATTAAGAAGAAGCTGCTAGAATCAATTAAAGCAAGCTAATCAGGGCACCTGGGTTTTAAAAGGAGCTCACTTCAGTTTGTGGTGCAAGTGTGAGGAGCTGGGAGCAAGAGGCGCAAGGAGCTGAGAGTGAGAGGGTGTGCTGCTGGAGGACTGAGGAGCATAAGCGTTATCAGACACCAGGAGGAAGGTCCTGTGGTGACAATAAGGAAGGTGTTTGGAGGAGGCCATGGGGAAGTAGCCCAGGGAGTTGTAGCTGTCATGCAGCTGTTACAGGAGGCACTATAGACAGCTGCAGTCCACAGGGCCCTGGGCTGGAACCTGGAGTAGAGGGCGGCCTGGGTTCCCCCCAAACCTCCCAATTGACCTGGACTGTGGGTTCTCCCAGAAGGGAAGGTCTCTGGGCTGTTCCCCAACCCGCATGGTGAATCTCTGAGACAAGAAAATCTGCCAATAAGCGCAGGACCCACCAAGATAAAGGAGGAACTTTGTCACATTGGTTTCAGAGGTGGGATCTTGGGGTGCACAGTGTGGTGGAAGAAGGAAGGTGATTTAAAAAAGAAAACAAAAACAAAACAAAAAACAAAAAAAGGGAGCGGGTTTATTTTTTTCCCAACACAATGGATGACATAGTGCAGGCACTGATACAAGCTACAGAGGCCCAGCAGGAGGCTACCCGTGTCCAGGCAGCCGCCCAACAGGAGGCAGTGCCACTGCAGCAAGAAACTAATCACCTGCTGATGGACCAGGCTGCTCAAGACTGAGCTATGTTGCGGGAACTGGTAAACCAGGTAAAGTCCCTTACAGAGCTGAATTGCAGCCATGATGGGACGCGGCTCATATGGGCCAGCCATTGGCTGCAGAAAATGACATGGGAGGATTATGTAGAGGCATACCTTCTGGCCTTTGAGAGGACAGCTCTACGGGAGGCCTGGCCTCGAGATCAGTGGTCTGGCATCCTGGCCCCATTCCTGTGTGGGGAGGCCCAGAAGGCCTACCATGATCTGCCTGAAGAGGCTGCGGCAGACTACCCCCAGCTGAAAGCAGAAATCCTGGCCAGATCTGGGGTAATGACAGCAGTGCGGGCCCAGCAGTATCACGGTTGGAGATACCAGGAAGACAAAACCCCACGGTCCCAATTGTATGACCTCATCCATCTCGCACAAAAGTGGTTGCAAACAGAGTCCCGGAGTCCAGAAGAGATATTAGTGGTTCTGGTCATCAATCGATACATGAGGGGACTACTACCAGACCTTCGTGCCTGGGTAAGCCAGAACGAACCCTCCACCTATGACGAGATTGCGGCAATGGTAGAGAGGCGAAGGACAGCGAGGGAGCTGACCCGACCAGTTAAGGAAGGGGCACCACAGGTTAAACTAGCAGCACCAAGCCCTAAAGTTCGGGTGACTGGGCCACCAGGAGGGCCCAGGTGGAAAAAGAGAGAGGCTGAAGGCCCATCAGAGGCCACAAAGAGTTGGAGCACTGAGGGAGAAGAGGATCGTGATGTTAGACTGCCCAAACCAAGAGACCGGGGAACGCCTAGGGCTTCATACAGATGTTATGCCTGCGGGGAGTGGGGACACATAGCTGCACAGCGTCCCAATGCTGAGGAGCCTATGCAGTGTAACCTGGGGAACTGGGTATATCCATGCTCCCTAATCCACCTTGTGGGGGTCTCACTAACCCCACATATGTATACCAGGGCAGTGAAACTAAATGGGGTAGGGACCATGGCACTGGTTGATTCAGGGAGTGCTATCACGCTTATCTCAGGGAAGCTCGTGAAGTGTAGTCAGCTGCTGCAGGCTAAATGTACGGGGATAACATGTGTCCATGGGACAGTTAGTTACTACCCCACCATCCCAGTAAAAATTGAGATCCAAGGGAACACTACTGAGGTAGCAGCAGGTGTAGTCCCTAAACTCCCATACCCGGTGCTCATAGGGAGGGACTTCCCAAGGTTTGGAAACTTACTCCCAGTAGGGGGATTGGAGAAAGATGGGGACCCTAAAATTGGTGAAGCATCCACAGCAGACTGTCAACCCCCGATATTCTTGGAAATATCCCCAGATTCGTTCTCCACTCCCAGACAAGGTAGAAAGACAAAAAGGGAAAGAAGGGCAGCTAAGGCCTTGGGAACCCAAATACTGACTCAAAGCCAGAGGGTCGCTCTTGTAGGTAGGTGGACCTGCACAGCTGAAAAGGAGGCCACGCAGGAGGGAGAAGCACCTGAGTCTGACCCTCACCCTAATGCTTCTGAACCAGTAGAGGCAACAGAGATTGGGCCCCTAGATCTCGGGCAGATTAGCCCCGGGAGAGGAAATTTTGGATGGGACCAGGCAGAAGACCCAAGGTATGACAACATTAGGAAGGAGGTGACTGAAATAGATGGGGTTCCTGTGGAAGGGAAAACCCAGGACCCTACTCCATAATCAGGAAGGATCTCTTATACAGGGTTGCACCAGTACAGGGGCAGAAGGTACAGCAGATCCTAGTACCTCAAAAACACCAGAATGCTGTATTAAGTCTTGCTCATGGTCATCTTTTTGGGAGGCATTTGGGGGTAGAGAAGACCCTGGCACGAGTCCTATGATGGTCCGGAGTACATGAAGAAGTGCAGAGGTACTGTGCCTCCTGTCCGGAGTGTCAGCTGCACAGTCCCCATCCCCACTTGAGGGCACCTTTAGTACCCCTTCCCATCATAGAGGTCCCCATCGAGTGAATAACCATGGACCTAGTGGGACCCCTGGAGAAGATGGCTCGGGGCCACCAATATATTGATAAGTATCAGAGGGGTAGCCGTGTTAGTCTGAATCTGTAAAAAGCAACAGAGGGTCCTGTGGCACCTTTAAGACTAACAGAAGTATTAGGAGCATAAGCTTTCGTGGGTAAGAACCTCACTTCTTCAGATGCAAGTAATGGAAATCTCCAGAGGTAGGTGTAAATCAGTATAGAGATAACGAGGTTAGTTCAATCAGGGAGGGTGAGGTGCTCTTCTAGCAGTTGAGGTGAGAACACCAAAGGAGGAGAAACTGCATCTTTAGTTGGATAGCCTTCACAGTCTTTGTTTAATCCTGATGTGATGGTGTCAAATTTGCAAATGAACTGGAGCTCAGCAGTTTCTCTTTGGAATCTGGTCCTGAAGTTTTTTTGCTGTAAGATGGCTACCTTTACATCTGCTATTGTGTGGCCAGGGAGGTTGAAGTGTTCTCCTACAGGTTTTTGTATATTGCCATTCCTGATATCTGACTTGTGTCCATTTATCCTCTTGCGTAGTGACTGTCCAGTTTGGCCAATGTACATAGCAGAGGGGCATTGCTGGCATATGATGGCATATATAACATCGGTGGACGTTCAGGTGAATGAGCCGGTGATGTTGTAGCTGATCTGGTTATGTCCTGTGATGGTGTTGCTGGTGTAGATATGTGGGCAGAGTTGGCATCGAGGTTTGTTGCATGGGTTGGTTCCTGAGTTAGAGTTGTTATGGTGCGGTGCGTGGTTGCTGATGAGAATATGCTTAAGGTTGGCGGGTTGTCTGTGGGCGAGGACTGGCCTGCCTCCCAAGGTCTGTGAAAGTGAGGGATCATTGTCCAGGATGGGTTGTAGATTACTGATGCGTTGGAGAGGTTTAAGCTGAGGACTGTAGGTGATGGCCAATGGAGTTCTGTTGGTTTCTTTTTTGGGCGTGTCTTGTAGCAGGAGGCTTCTGGGTACACGTCTGGCTCTGTTGATTTGTTTCTTTATTTCCTTGTGTGGGTATCGTCGTTTTGAGAATGCTTGGTGAAAATCTTGTAGGTGTTGGTCTCTGTCTGAGGGGTTGGAGTAGATGCGATTGTACCTCAGTGCTTGGCTGTAGACGATGAATCGTGTGGTGTGACCGGGGTGGAAGCTGGAGGCATGAAGGTAGGCGTAGCGGTCGGTGGGTTTTCGGTATAGGGTAGTGTTAACGTGGCCATCGCTTATTTGTATGGTGGTGTCTAGGAAGTAGACCTCCCGCGTAGATTGGTCCAGACTGAGGTTGATGGTGGGGTGGAAGCTGTTGAAATCATGGTGGAATTCTTCCAGGGTCTCCTTCCCATGGGTCCAGATCATGAAGATGTCATCAATATAGCGTAGGTAGAGAAGGGGCATGAGTAGACGAGAGCTGAGGAAGCATTGTTCCAGGTCAGCCATAAAAATGTTGGCATATTGTGGGGCCATGCAGGTGCCCATAGTGGTGCCTCTGGTCTGGAGGTATATATTGTCACCAAATTTGAAATAATTGTGCGTGAGGATAAAGTCACAGAGCTCAGCAACAAGCTATGCTGTGTCATCATCAGGGATACTGTTCCTGACAGCTTGTATTCCATCTGTGTGTGGGATGTTTGTGTAGAGAGCCTCTACATCCAGGGTGGCTAGGATGTTGTTTTCTAGGAGGTCACCAATGCATTGTAGTTTTCTCAGGAAATCTGTGGTGTCACGGAGATAGCTGGGAGTGCTGGTGGCGTAGGGTCTGAGTAGGGAGTCCACATATCCAGACAGTCCTTCAGTGAGAGTGCCAATGCCCGAGATGATGGGGCGTCCAGGATTTCCAGGTTTGTGGATCTTAGGTAGTAGATAGAATAACTCCAGTCGGGGCTCTAAGGGTATGTTGATTTGTTCCTGTGTTAGTGTAGGGAGTATCCTGAGTAGATGGTGCAGTTTCTTAGTATATTCCTCAGTGGGATCTAAGGAAAGTGGCCTGTAGAATTTGGTATTGGAGAGTTGTCTGGCAGCCTCCTCCTGGTAGTCAGACCTGTTCACGATGAGAACAGCACCTCCTTTATCAGCCTCTTTGATGATGATGTCAGGGTGATTTCTGAGGCTGTGGATGGCATTGCGTTCTGCACGACTTAGGTTATGAGGCAAGTGATGTTGTTTTTCCACAATTTCTGCCTGTGCATGTCGGCGGAAGAATTCTATGTATAGGTCCAGACTGTCATTTCGACCCTCAGGAGGAGTCCATGTGGAGTTCTTCTTCCTGTGTTGTTGGTGGGAGGGTATCTGTGTATCAGTGCGCTGTTCAGTGTTATCTTGAAAATATTCTTTGAGTCGGAGGCGGCGAAAGTAGGCTTCCAGATCACCGCAGAACTGTACCATGTTCGTGGGGGTGCTGGGGCAAAAAGAGAGTCCCCCAGATAGGACAGACTTTTCTGCTGGGTTGAGTGTGTAGCTGGATAAATTGACGATATTGCTGGGTGAGTTAGGGGTACCTCTGTTGTGGCCCCATGTGGCAGGTAGGATTTTAGACAGCTTACGGTCCTTTTTCCTTTGTAGAGAAGTGAAGTGTGTAATGTAGATCTCCTGTCTTATTTTAGTAAAGTCCATTTGTGTGGAGGGTTGGTTATTTATGAAAGTCTCCAGGTTGGAGACCTCTTCCTTGATGTTTTTCTGTTTCCTGTATAGGATGCTGATCAGGTGGTTCCTCAGTTTCTCTGATAATGTATGGCATAATCTCTCACTGTGGTCTGTGCAGTATGTAGATAGCAATGGATTTTTCACCTTCAGTCCATTTGGTATGATGGCCATCCATTTGCATTTGGAAAGGAAGATGATATCTGTCTGTATTTGTGCAAGTTTCTTCAAGAGGTTGATAGATTTCCATTCCATACGGCTAAATGCAGTGCCTTGCATGGTGTCAAGTATCAGAGGGGTAGCCGTGTTTGTCTGAATCTGTAAAAAGCAACAGAGGATCCTGTGGCACCTTTAAGACTAACAGAAGTATTGGGAGCATAAGCTTTCGTGAGTAAGAACCTCACTTCTTCAGATGCAAGTAATGGAAATCTCTAGAGGCAGGTATAAATCAGTATGGAGATAACGAGGTTAGTTCAATCAGGGAGGGTGAGGTGCTCTGCTATCAGTTGAGGTGTGAACACCAAGGGAGGAGAAACTGCTTCTGTAGTTGGATAGCCATTCACAGTCTTTGTTTAATCCTGATCTGATGGTGTCAAATTTGCAAATGAACTGAAGCTCAGCAGTTTCTCTTTGGAGTCTGGTCCTGAAGTTTTTTTGCTGTAAGATGGCTACCTTTACATCTGCTGTTGTGTGGCCAGGGAGGTTGAAGTGTTCTCCTACAGGTTTTTGTATATTGCCATTCCTGATATCTGACTTGTGTCCATTTATCCTCTTGTTATATATATTACATTTTGTATATTGCCATTGGCTACTCGCTACCCAGAAGCCGTCCCCCTGCGGAACATGGCCTCTAAAATTATAGCCAAAGAGCTGGTGGGGATCTTTGCCCGAATGGGGCTACCGAAGGAGATATTAACTGACCAAGGAACCCCATTTATGTCGAAGCTAATGAAGGACCTTTGTACGCTGCTCCATATACATACCCTGAGAACTTCGGTCTACCATCCGCAGACTGATGGGTTGGTAGAAAGGTTTAACCGAACCCTCAAGGCTATGATAAGAAAGGTGATAAGTCGGGGCGGGAAGGATTGGGACACCCTACTACCCTACTTTATGTTCGCTATCCAGGAGGTACCTCAGGCTTCAACTGGGTTTTCCCCCTTTGAGTTATTATATGGGCGTCACCCCGTAGCATACTAGATAACGCCAAAGAGATCTGAGAAGAGGAACCCAATGAGGAGAGAAATATAATAGAGCATGTAATGCAGATGCGAGACCGGATAGCCTGGGTTACCCCTATTGTACGGGAACATTTGGAGAACGCACAGGAGGCCCAGAAAACCCATTACAATTGCCAGGCAAAAGTGCGACAGTTCCAACCAGGGGATCGGGTTATGGTGTTGGTACCCACGGCAGAAAGCAAGCTTCTGATCCAATGGCAGGGGCCCTATGAGGTGGTTGAACCCGTGGGGGAAGTAACCTACAAGGTGCGGCAGCCAGGATGCAGAAAACAAGATCAGATTTATCACGTTAACCTTCTGAAACCCTGGCATGAACAAGAGGCATGCACAATGGTCCAAAAAGACCTAACCCAGGAAAACAAGCCTTCCAAACAGGTGAGAGTGTCTCCTGATTTAACACCAGACCAGAAGAATGAGGTGTCTGAGATGATTTTCCGGAACCAAGATGTGTTCTCGACAAAACCGGGTCGAACAACCGAGACATATCACCACATCGTCACGAACCCTGGGGCCAGAGTAACAATGAGGACCTATCGGGTGCCAGCGGCCAAAAGGGAGGAAATAAAAGCAGAAGTAAAAAAAAATGCTGGAGTTGAGACATATCACAACATCGTCATGAACCCTCGGGCCAGAGTAACAATGAGGACCTATCGGGTGCCAGCGGCCAAAAGGGAGGAAATAAAAGCAGAAGTAAAAAAAATGCTGGAGTTGAGGATCACTGAAGAATCCCACAGTCAGTGGTCCAGCACAGTCTTGCTGGTGCCAAACCTGATGGCACCACAAGATTTTGCAATGACTTCTGGCGACTAAATGAAATATCCCAGTTCGATGCGTACCCCATACCTCGCATAGATGAGCTAGTGGACGTCTGGGTAATGCCCGGTACTTGAGTACCCTAGACTTGACAAAGGGGTACTGGCAGATTCCCCGTGCAGAAGACTCAAAGGAAAAGACTGCATTCTCTACACCAGAGGGTCTTTTTCAATATACTGTTCTCCCTTTTGGACTACATTAGGCCCCAGCTACCTTCCAGCGCCTCATGGACAAGCTATTACGCCCGCATAACAGTTACGCTGCTGCCTACTTGGATGATGTGGTCATTCATACCCCAGCCTGGGAAACCCACCTGGAGAAGGTGGAGGCAGTCCTCGATCCCTTCAGGCGAGCTGGCCTTACAGCAAACCCTGCCAAGTGCGCTGTAGGGTTTACAGAGGCCAAATATCATGGCTACATTGTGGGAAATGGTTTGGTAAAACCCCAAGTGAACAAGTTAGAGGCCATCCAAAATTGGCCCTGACCAAGTCGCAAGAAACAAGTCCGGGCGTTCCTAAGTGTGGTGGGGTATTACCGACGATTTATCCCCCACTTTGCCACAAGGGCAAGCCCCCAGACAGACCTAGTGAAAGCCCGTGGACCTGATCTGGTGAGATGGTCTGACGCAGAAGAGGAAACATGCACAGACCTACGGACTGCCCTCTTCAGTAACCTTGTACCAATAGCACCTGATTTCACCAAGGTGTTTATCCTGCAGACGGATGCATCGGAAGTAGGGTTGGGGGCCATTCTATCACAGATGGTCGGGGAGGAGGAACACCCAATTCTATACCTCAGTCGGAAACTCCTTCCAAGGGAACAAAAATATGCAGTGGTGGAGAGAGAATGCCTCGCTGTAAAATGGGCCATGGAAACATTGCGCTACTACCTGTTTGAGCGCAGATTTGTCCTCATGACCGACCATGTCCGTCTTCTATGGATGCAGTGGAACAAGGAGAAAAACACAAGAGTGACCAGATGGTTCTTATCTCTCCAATCTTCCCAGTTCTATGTGCAACACAGAGCAGGGAGCCGTCATGGCTACGCCAATGGCTTGTCACGTGTGCACTGTCTGGCGTCCCAAGCTGCCCAACCCCTTGGTGTTGAGCATGGGGGAGGGATATCTGACAGACCCAGACCAGTGGGGTACAGGAGTCTGGTAGAGGGCAAATATACTGGACACTGGATGAGTAGTTTTCTGTTCCCTGAGTGACCAGAGTAGGGGCTGCACTAGAGTAATCAGGAACCTGCTAGAACCAGTTAAGGCAGGCAGGCTAATTAGGACAGCTGGAGCCAATTAAGAAGAAGCTGCTAGAATCAATTAAGGCAGGCTAATCAGGGCACCTGGGTTTAAAAAGGAGCTCACTTCAGTTTGTGGTGCGAGTGTCAGAAGCTGGGAGCAAGAGTCACAAGGAGCTGAGAGTGAGAGTGTGCTGCTGGAGGACTGAGGAGCACAAGTGTTATCAGACACCAGGAGGAAGATCCTATTGTGAGAATAAGGAAGGTGTTTGGAGGAGGCCATGGGGAAGTAGCCCAGGGAGTTGTAGCTGTCATGCAGCTGTTACAGGAGACACTATAGACAGCTGCAGTCCACAGGGCCCTGGGCTGGAACCCGGAGTAGAGGGTGGGCCTGGGTTCCCCCCAAACTTCCCAATTGACCTGGACTGTGAGTTCTTCCAGAGGGGAAGGTCTCTGGGCTGTTCCCCAACCCCCATGGTGAATCTCTGAGGCAAGAAAATCCACCAATAAGCACAGGACCCACCAAGATAGAGGAGGAACTTTGTCACAGGTGCCACAGGACTCTTTGTCACCCCAAGGAGTTGAAACTCTTGGGTAATGCAGCAGACTCCGAGAAGAGATTCAGGCAGAGTTTTGAGATATATCTATGCAAGCAGCTGGGTTTGGTGAGAAAGGAGACCAGCAGAACATAGTAATCTTCTTAAACATTGCAGGACTTGAGGCAGTGGATGGCTTTACTAGCATGCAACTCAGGCTTTGTCCACACTACCACTATTGTCGGTAAAATTATTCTGTCAGGGTTGTGAAAAAAACACAGTCCTGACCGACAAAAGTTTCACCGACAAAAGCGCCGGTGTGGACAGCCCCATGTTGGCAGGAGACGCTCTCCAGCCGACACAGCTCCTGCCGCAGAGTAGGGGTGGTTTAATTATGATGGCGGGGAGCTCTATCCTGCCAGCATAGAGCGGCTACACAGCAGACCTTGCCGTGACACAGCTGCTGCAGTACATTTGTGCTGCTGTAAGGTGTGTAGTGTAGACATAGCCCCGGTGAGGCAGAGAGAGCAGGTTATTACACACATTACAGAAATGTGAAGAGCCTTGTGTAGCACAAAAGAGCAAAACATTCAAAAGGTGAAAGGTTCACCTTAGAAGAGAAAACGAAGGTGAATCCTTTGAAGAATTTCTAACTGAGGTGAAGCTAATGAGCCCAACCTGCAACAGTGCTCAGCCCAGTGGGGTCAGAGCAGGAGATTGCACATGTTCCATTCTTCAGACACACACTGGAGTTCAGTCAGGGGCGCCTCCAGGCACCAGCGCACCAAGCATGTGCCTGGGGTGGCAAGCTGCGGGGGGCGGCCTGCCGGTCGCTGTGAGGGCAGCAGTTCGGCGGAATGCCTGCGGGAGGTCCACCAGTACCACAGCTTCAGCAGTAATTCGGCAGCAGCTAGCCATGGGACCGGTGAACCTCCCGCAGGCATGCCGCCGAATCCGCATTACCAGCAGACCTCCCACAGGCCAAAAGCCACCTGCCTGCCATGCTTGGGGTGGCAAAAAACATAGAGCCGCCCCTGAGTTCAGTGCACCTGGAATTATAGATAGAAAGCAGCAGAAACACAACTGTTTGGTTCGTGCACTGAAGGACTCTGGGAGTGTTATAGAGAGAGACGTAGGGGTGCACAAAGAATCAGAGGCAGTCTGGTTCATTTTCTATCAGAGGCATTGAATAGCCAGCATCATTGAGCTTTGAATTTCCTGTGTTCCTTTCAACGTGCCCAGACCCCAAATGTGGCACCCAGGGTGTGACAAGGACACAGACTGAGGCCCACACAAATATTATCCTTGCAGGGGACTCCAGATAGAATTGTAGATTATATGGCCAGGAGGGACCCTGCTCTGACCTTCTGCATTGCACAGGCTGTAGGACTGCTCTGGATTAATTCCTATTCGAACTAGAGTAGATATTTGAGAAAAACATCCCATCTTGATTCAAACGTGGCCAATGATGGAGACACACCACGATCCTTGCTAAAGTGTTTCAATGGTCAATTACCCTCAGTGATGACAAATTCCACTTTGTCTCTAATTTCAATTTGTCTACGTTCAATGCCCAGCCATTGACTCTTGTTAGACCTTTACCTTCTAGCTTTAAAAGCCCGCTCTTATCACATTTCTGTTTCCATTTATAAGTGCTGATAGAATGCAATCACGTCACTCCATAACCATTTCCTCATTAAGAGACTGAGCTCAATGAGGTCCTGAGGCCGCCTTGCACTGCCCCACCCCCAAGAAAGTTCTCTCTCCTGCACTGATGAGCTTTACCCCTGCTGTCAAGAGTCCCATTGTGCCAGAGAAGTGCAGTTGCTTGAACTTAGGGTCTGTCAGTTCCAAGGCCTTTGGGTACATTGAAGGTAAGGCGCAAGACCATGATCTTGACTTGATGTTCTACGGTCCAGACAGGAGTGACTAAGGTCTGTGTAACTAAAGCCAGCTCATCATCCACCAGTATGGGATGGAGTCTCCTAATCAACCGGAGATGGTAGAAAGCAGTACTCACAGACGCTGCTATGAGAGAGCTCAGCATCAGCATGGCGTCCAAGAGCCCTCTAGACTATGGACTGAATTGTCCAGGTGTGGGTGTGAACCTTCAGCCAAAGGAGGCTGCATCATCATAGCTGTCAACTCTACAAAATATTTAGCTCTGCCCACAAGCATCACCTCTGTCTTGCTTGGGTTCAGTTTCAGCAAGCTGTTCCATCCAAGAACTAGGCCATCTTGGTGATAGTGGTGTGGTCAAACAGGAAGTAGAGGGAGGAGCTCGGTGTCACCTGCATACTCCTGGTGTTTGAGTCTGTGTTGTGTGACCAGTTCCCATAGTGGCTGCATGGAGATTTTGAAAAACCCCTGAGAGAAAACTGATCCTTGTGGGAATCAACCAGGGAGGTGTCTTGTGCTGGAGGTGTAGTTTCCCATCACTGTTAATTGGGTTCATCCCGCCAAGAAGGATTCAGACCGTTTTAGTGCATCCCTCTGGACTCCCACTGCCTCTTACGTGAGACAGCGGTATCTCATTGTTAACAATGTCAAACAATGCAAAGAGGTACAGGAGGATCAGCATGGATGTCTGCCCCCAATCCACTAGAGTGAGGTGCATTGGACAAGTGTGATAAATGAAGGGGGGGTAGCTCCCTTTTATGGATTCCCAGCCAGCCAGTTAGCTATACAATCCCTCTTAGTAGCTGTTCTCTACTTGCTTTCCCTGTAAAGGGTTAACGAGTCTCAGTGCTATGCAAAGGTAAAAGGAAGTAAGTTGGCACCTGACCAAAAGCGCCAATGGAAAGGCTAGAACTTTTTAACATTGAAAAAAACCCTGCCCTTTTTGTCTGTCTGTGGGGCTTCTACTGGCTAGAGGGGCGGACAGGGCAGCAGCTATGCTGTAAGAAGCTTGGGGACAGGTATGAAAAATCCTCGGTATCATACTGAGAAACTACACATTTGAAACCACAGATATGTAAGTAGATCAGGAAATGTCTAGGAAGACACGACACATCCTCAGACATGAAGATTTATGTAAAGAATTCATTTAGTTTCTCGGCAATGGCCTTATTTTCCTTGAGTACTCCTTTAGCATCTCAATCGTCCAGTGGCCCCACTGGTTGTTTATCAGGCTTCCTGTTTCTGATGTACTTACATTTTTTTTTTGCTGTTACTTTTTAAATCTTTGGCTAGCTGTTCTTCATATTCTTTTTTGGCCTTACTAATTATATTTTTGCACTTCACTTGCCAGAGTTCATGCTCCTTTCTATTTTTCTCACTAGGATTTAACTTCCACTTTTTAAAGGATGCCTCTTTGTCTCTCGCTGCTTCTTTGACTTGGTTGTTGAGTCATGTTGGCACTTTTTTGGTTCTCTTACTATGTTTTTTAATTTGGGGTATACATTTAAATTGAGCCTCTCTTATGGTGTCTTTAAAAAGTTTCCATGCAGCTTGCAGAGATTTCACTTTTGTCATTGGAACTTTTAATTTTTGTTTAACAATCTTCCTCATCTTTGTGTAATCCCCCTTTATAAATACAAATGCTACTGTCTTGCGCTGTTGTGGTGTTTTCCCTGCCACAGGGATGCTAAATTTATTTATATTATGGTCACTATTACCAAGCGGCCCAGCTATATTCACCTCTTGGATCAGATCCTGTGCTTCACTTGGGACTGAATCAAGAATTGCCTCTCCTCTTGTGGGTTGCAGGACTAGCTGCTCCAAGAAGCAGTTACTGAAGGTGTCAAACTTTCTCTCTGCATCCCATCCTGAGGTGACATGTACCCAGTCAATATAGGGATAGTTGAAATCCCCCATTATTATTGAGGTTTTTTTTAATTTTTATAGCCTCTCTAACCTCCCTGAACATTTCACAGTCATTATCACGATCCTGGTCGGTAGTGTATCCCTATTGCTATATTGTTACTTGATCATGGAGTTTTTGACAAAGTGGGAGTTTTCCCTTGTTATCTTGCATGTGATCCTATGTGATTCATACTATGTTGCTTGAATACTGGGTGTACCTCAGTTTCCTTACGTATTTCAAGAATGTTTGTTGGTGAGAATAAGGGTGTGTGACTTTTGCTGAAACCCTCGAGGGCAAGTGAGAAGGCTGCAGCTGCCTGCATATATGTAATGGCCATTGCCCTTCATAATCTGAGACCCAGGACAGGGAAACAACCAGCTAACACTTTGCCTGGAAAGTGAGACAAAGACCGGGGGGGGGGGGGGGGAACAGGTGTGTCAGAGGTCTGATCACTGGAAGCTGGTATTTTCTGGACTGGTGATCTGCTAGGTCGCTCCAGTCCTCGACTCTGGGACCCAGCCTTACCCTGCTCTGCTGTGAGAACCCCCACTCCTGGGCTGTTCCTGGTATGTAAGCTGCTGCTTGGATTGTGCAACCGAATGACACCAGTCTGGTTTCAGAGTAACAGCCGTGTTAGTCTGTATCCGCAAAAAGAAGAACAGGAGTACTTGTGGCACCTTAGAGACTAACAAATTTATTAGAGCATAAGCTTTCGTGGACTGCATCCGAAGAAGTGGGCTGTAGTCCACGAAAGCTTATGCTCTAATGAATTTGTTAGTCTCTAAGGTGCCACAAGTACTCCTGTTCTTCTTTTTGCAGATACAGACTAACACGGCTGTTACTCTGAAAC